>NC_058135.1:66583482-66624452 GCF_016433145.1 Gracilinanus agilis | reverse complement strand
TTATTACCTCTTAATGCTCTCTTCCTCTCCTTCTTATAATAGTATCTGTCCCCTCTCCCTTCCATGCCCTCTTTGTGTGTAATAGAATATTCTATTTTCTTATTCGCTCAAGTTTCTCTTGGTATCCCCTGCTATTTACCCCCTCTTTCCCATCCCCCATGCCATCTTAGATTATTTAGTGTTCCACCCTCACCCTGTAAATTATTCTTCTGATTACTATAATAGTGAATATTATAATAGTGAATAGAGTTCACTACAGAGAATTAAACATAACATTTCTCTACATAGGAATACAGATAATTAGATCTCACTGAGGCCCTTAAAAAGGCAAATTTAAAAATTACAAGTTTTCTTTCTTTTCCCTCTGTAACTTATTTACCTTTTCAGGTTTCTCTCGATTTTTGTGGTTCGATATCAAACTTTCCATTCAGCCCTGGTCTTTTCTGTGCGAATACCTGGAATTCTTCAATTTTGTTGAATGCCCATACTTTCCCCTGGAAATATATAGTCAATTTTGATGGGTAGTTGATCCGTGGTTGCAGGCCCAGCTCTCTTGCCTTTCTGAATATTGTATTCCAAGCCTTACGGTCTTTTAGTGTGGAGGCTGCCAGATCCTGTGTGATCCTGATTGGTGCTCCTTGATATTTGAATTGTCTCTTTCTGGCTTCTTGTAAGATTTTTTCTTTTGCTTGAAAGCTTTTGAATTTGGCAATAATATTTCTAACCGATTTCTTCTCTGGGTCGAATATGGTGGGTGTTCTATGGATCCTTTCGATGTCTATATTGCCCTCTTGTTGTAGGACTTCAGGGCAATTTTGCTGAATAATTTCTTTTAGTACGGAGTCCAGGTTTCTATTAATTTCTGGGTTTTCTGGAAGACCAATTATTCTCAAATTGTCTCTTCTAGACCGGTTTTCTTGGTCTGTCACTCTCTCATTGAGATATTTCATATTTCCTTCTATTTTTTCAGTCTTTTGACTTTGTTTTATTTGTTCTTGTTGTCTTGAGAGATCATTGGTTTCTAATTGCTCGACTCTAGCCTTTAGGGACTGGTTATCGGCTATAATCTTTTGGTTTTCGGCTATAATCTTTTGGTATTCCTTTTCAATCTTGTCATTTCTGGTGTTCAATTTGCTTATCAGTTCATTTGATTTCTGAGCCTCACTTTCCAATTGCAAGATTCTACCTTTTAAACTGTTATTTTCTTGCCAGATCTCTTCCATTTTCCTCAGAATCTCAGTTTTGAACTCTTCCATAGCTTGTGAAGAGTTTTCCTTATTTGAGGAGGGTCCGGATGCTTGTTTGTTCTCCTCCTCTGTTTGCTCGGTTGTCTGGATTTTCTCTGTGTAAAAGCTGTAGAGTGTTAAAGACTTCTTCTTTTTGTTATTATTCTTTCTCTTCTGAACCTCCTGATGCTGAGTAGCCATCATTAGCCCAGCAGCTTCTCAGCTTTATCCTCGGGCTCAGTGTCTGTTCCCAATCTATTGGCTCCTGAGGTCTGAATTCTGGTTTTTTCCAAGGTCAAACCCCCCGGTGGGCCCTCTTGCTTGATCCTCTGCTGGAGGTTTCTTTACAAGTCTCAGGGCGCTGCTTCCACAGTCGTATACCCGTCTGCACTGGTTCCCCACTTAGGCTTAGTTCTGCCTCCACCCACGCCTCTACTCAGCCGGCACTCTGCGCGCCCAGCGTCCTGCTCCGGCGCGCGCGCTCAGATTTCGCGTGCTTTTTTTGACTTAATGGGGTCCTAAGTCTTGCTGCTGTCAGGAACAGGTCCCGGAGCTGCTGATGACTCGATGGGTGCCCCAAACTTGCTCTATTTCTTTTTAGCTGGGTTCGGAGCTATAGGTGAGTGTGGAGGGGGTGGGGGTGGGGCGGTTGCTCAGCTCGCGATTGAGTGAGTGAGAGCCCTTTTTAGCCTGGAAATGTCTCGATTCCACGTACCTTCCACGCTGTGCCCTGTTGTGGGGTTCCTCCGTTCGTCTGGACTTGTTTTTATGTCCCCTTGAGGAGTTTTGTATGTTTCGGTCAGGAGAGGTTAAGAGCTGCTTCTTACTCTGCCGCCATCTTAACCCGGAAGCCTAAGGAGAAAATTTTAAGACTGGACAAAGAATAAATTTATTACATTGATTTTTGTCTGTAAGAAATGAGTGATTTTAAACTCCAAAATGGTCGACTTTTGTTTGCAATTTCAAGTGGAATTATTTTACCTATGGGCAGATACATTAGCATTTATTCCAAGTATGTCAGCTACAAATACTAGCTATATCTTAGACTTTGTCATCACTTAGAAATTTACTTCTATGTTTCCAAATCCAGATCTCTCTTCTTATAGCATCAAAACTCTTTTCTTCTTTTCCCTCTTTAGTTTCATCTCTTTACAGTCTAAAGTGCTCTCACATCTTTCCAGTTTTATGTTTAATCAAGCCCAGAACCTATACTAAAATTTCTCAATGCTGCCTTCTCCAATATACTAAAATACCTTCATAATATTCATCATGTCATCTCAACTCCAACTTCCACTTTAAAATTTAAATATGTATAATGATTAACTTGGGTTCATAGAGCTGGAGCTAGAAGAGATTTTAGAGACAACCTAGTCTAACTCCTTTATTCTACTGATGAGGAATCTGAAGCAATAGCTGATTATGTGACTTAATTGAGGTCCCATAAGTAATAGTCATCAGTAGCAACATTTGAATTCATGTCATCTTCTAACTGTACAACAACTAGACTTTCATTTTTTCACATGAAAAAAGTGGATAGTTGGTAATATAATTTCCTGTGAGTCAGGGTGATAGTGGTAGAGGCAGCAGCAGATGTGAAGCCCATGGCCCTAGTAACTGAATTGGGTAATACTAAAAGATTAGGTCAAGATGGTGAAGAAAGAAACATTTGAAGCCTGCCAACAACACTCCAAATGACCATAGAAATACAAAAATGCCTCAAAATGAATATTTCAGAGGTAGAACCAACAGGTCATGCAGGGACGTAAATATTATACACAATATCTATAACAACAAATGGAAACATACAGGGAGGCTTGTCTTTGAAGCTTTGGTTCTCATCATTTAATGACTTGAGCTTCATAAACCTTGCAAATGATAGTTTTTTTTGTTTGTTTTTAAGAGGAAAATTGCCAAAGTTCAAGGGTAGGAGGTAATTGTAGAAGTGTGGCATACAGAATACAATAAAATAAAAGGCCACATGAATGTTTTAATAAAATGAGGTCTTCTCTTCACCATGTCTCAAACTGAACTCATCTCCCTCAAAATCTCTTCTTCACAATCTCCCCATTTCTGAGAGTTGTTCTATCACTTGTCTAGTCAAATAGTCTAGTTACCACAGTCATCACTAACTCCTTCACCCATCACATCCAGGTAGCTATCAAATTCATTCACCCTCTAAAATATCTCTATATAATTATGTCCCTCTCCATTTTCTCTATAATTTCTGTATCATAGAAATAGTTCAGATTCTAATCTAGTCACATTGTAATGTACATAATTTTCAGAGTTTTTAACTGGTATACTTAAATATAGTCTTTGGCTTTTTAATCTACCTTTGATCCTACTGCCTACTAATCTCATAAATGAAGGCGTCTGAGCATGTCACTCTTTTGCTTATTTTCTTCCTCCACTGGCTGATACTTGAGTCAGTGTGGCATAGTATTTTCAATTGTCTGTCACTTGAAAGTTAGTGTGACTCCTTGAAAAATGACTGGAATAGTACATCATCTAGATTTAGGAGATAATCGTACTTGAATTCAGATCTCACATTTACTTGTGGCATCAATATGTTTAAGTAATTTAGCTTTTTGCAATCTTATGAATAAAAATGGAAATATTTAATCATCTCTCTCATAAGATTGTCATATTTTTCAAAAAACATAATATAAATATGTATATGTTTATGTGTACATATGTATGTATAACACATATGGACTTTATGGTGCTTGTGCTGTTAGTGTCAATGATTATTATTGCTCACTGTGAAAATATCATCTCCTAATGTTTATTCAAGGCAATCCAAACAATGATATCAGTCTATATTCCTAAATTAATCTCATCTCATTCTTTTTTCTGTGTTCTGGTTTAACCAAACTCATTTTCCTCTTGACCCATCCCCAGTGGGCCAGCAAAAGAAATTAAATGAGAATTTTTAAGAGTTTTGCTTTTAAAGGTGCAGACAGCATGCAAAGGTCAACAAATAACACAGAAGATGTTTAAAAACTCAGAAATACATAAAATATATAAATATGGTGTTTTATAATAGCAATGTATTTCATCTTTTAATACCATAAATATTTGCATTTTTTACTGGAAACATCCCATAAAATTCATACTTCTCTGGTATGAAGGGAGGGCCAAAATTTAACAAGCCCCCAGTGATATAGGAGGGATATATATAATTTCTTTCTCAATCATTTTAAAACATCCTGTACTTTTGTTTTGTCTTTGAGGTATGGAGAGGAAGTATCTATAATATCATTATTATAAGAAACAGCCCACATGGAAACTTCCTCTACTGATAGGGAACTACAATTTTTCTGTAATTTATAGTCTTATTAGTCTTTTCACTGAAGTACTAAGAGATTATTTTACTTGCCCAGGGCAATTTAGTAAATATGTCAGAGACAGGGCTTGTATTTGTGTCTTCCTGATTCCAAAGCCAGTCCCCTTTCTAATGTATTATGTTGCCACTTAAGGTATTTTTCCTTGTAAAATATCTGTAGACATTCAAATTATCTCTACATTCCAGGTTTACAACATTAGCTATTAATTTAAATATGGATAACCCCTGTACCTATGATGTGTATGGGTAGAAGTATGTAGCGATAATGAAAGTTTTTCCTTTTACTTTAACAATGTTTCAATTAAAAGATCATTTAAATAACAACTTCCTTTTGTCTGTCCATTTTCTCCCCAATACACATATGTATATGTGTGTGTATATATCCACATATATATGTATGGATATTTATTATCCCAAGAACAAATGTCCTCTATTCTCAAAGAATGGGTATGAATAGAATGTTATCTCAGTTATGATGATTGCTTTCTGGGTCTGTATTTTCACTTCATGATATTTGTAAAACTTTGGGATGATATGATAATCATTCATGATTTGTACTTGTAGAACTCTAGACAAATCAAGATAATTTAGTTTAAATGGATTGGAAGGTTTCTGTTGAAGTATTAGAGAAATTAGATTTTTTCAAAAATACAGAAAAAAATTACAAAGAATCTGTATGCTGTAATGAAGTGTGTGAACTTATTACAATGAACAGCAGAAAGTCATAATAGGCTTAGATACGGCTACCAACCTATTTCAAGTATCTGTGATTTCTTCTAGGCAAATATTTCTCTGTTGCATATTACAGTCAAAGGAAGAAAGGAAGGAAGGAAGGAAAGAGGGAGGAAGGAAGGGGAAAGCTAAGCAAGAATCATGAAAGATTTTTATTTAAAAAGTGTTGGAAATCTGAATCTATAACAATGTATGAGATAATGGAACCATTAATATTTGGAAGTAGAATGTAGTAGTGAGATAAGAAAGTATTAATTAATTAAATTGTGTTTATAAACAAAAGCTTTAAAGATATTTTGAGAATTTTAGACCATGTCACATGAAAACTGCTTGAAGAACATGATGAAATTTAGCATGGAGAAGAAAAGGTTCAGGGGAGACCATGATACCTTTCTTCAAATATTTGAAGGACTGCCATATAGAACAAGGATAAAATAAACATGTTCTACTTGGCCACAAAGGGCAAAATAATGAGCAGGCAGTTGTTGTGCAGCAGCTTGTTGTTGATCATCATTCATTCCTCATTTTTAATTGGTTTTAACTATTTGTGACTCCATTTGAGGTTTTCTTGGTAAAAATACCAACATGGCTGGCAACTCCTACTCTAGTTTGTTTTACAGATGAGGAACTGGAGCAAAGAAGGTTAAATGACTTGTGCAAGATCATGTAACTGGTAAGTATCTGAAGTCAGATTTGAATTCTGGCATATGAGCCTCCCTGACTCCAGGCTTCAAATAACTCTATCAACTAAATCCCCTAGCTGCCCCTATTGATGTTCATAGGCTACTACATTTACACCTGGAAGATGTTAAAGATTAGTACAAATTTCTAATTATTCAGATGCAGAAACTGAGAGAATAACCAATTTTCTCACGATGTTCCAGTGGTGATGTCCGGTTTAGAACCCAAGTTTTTGGACTCCAAATTCAGTGATCTTATTTTCCCACAGTTTCCTATGGATTCAGAAGAGAATTTGACCCAAGAGAGGAACTGGCTATCTTGGGCAGCAGTAACTTGCACCTCACTAGAGGTCTTTAAGCAAAGGTTGGATGACTTTTCTGAGATAATATATGGTAAGTGTTTGAGTTCAAGTATAGATCAGCCTAGAATACTCCTAAAGTCATTCCAGAGTAAACATTCTGAGGTCTGTCATCCTATAAAGAGCCAGTGGGAATAGAAGATTAGAAATGTTCAAGAGAGGCTACATATATGAAAGTGTATTCACGAGGAATGCTCCTTAAGTGAGAGAATTAGCCTTGGAAAGAGATAGAAGCATCACAGAATTACAGACTTTAACTGGAATAGGGAACAAGTGTAAAGATACAAAGAAGAGGATTAAGTGCTCATTGAGAATATGAGAGGATAAAGAAAAGCTGATGCCATGTGGTTGCTAAATTTCCAGGCAAATAAAATGTGATGACACCACAAGTGAATAGAGCGGAAATGACCAAGAGGCTTAAAGAAAGAAAAGCAGGTATTTATTGCTACAATGCCCACTAAAAACATAAACTGCTCCTGAACACATAATTGCAAATAATATAATTTCCAGAGGGCATGGATTGTATTACTATGGAAACTGAAGATGCCATTTCCCCTAATAGATCCTTATTTACAATTTCAATTTATGCCATTTTCTGTTTGCACAAAGTTTCTATGATGCTCATTATTACCATTTTAAAAAGCAATGAAATAATTTCCAAGTCCATAATTAGTAAATCAAATTTCCCACAAATAAATAGCCATCTACAAATTTCCCATTGCACAGATGAAATTAGCATAGACTATAACACAGCAATAAACTAGGACCTCTTTTCTGAGAGCTTCTTCCCTTTCCTTAGGCTGAAGATTGTATAATTCAGCTTATAAAAGCCATATCTTGAGTATACTTTAAAGTAGTCACTGCTTTTGTTTTCTTCATCATGGTCTGTTGTATAAGATACCTCAATGTAGGGAACCAGGTTTAAACAATTCTCATTCCACTGGAACCTTGTCCATTTGGGGAATTCAAGGCATCCAGGGAATATGGTCCCTAAATAACCACGTTTGAAATCTTGGGTGGTAAATGTAATGACCACACAGATCTTCTATAACATCTCTTCTAAAGAGATGAGGATATTATTGAGGTCAAGGAGCAGTTCCAGTCACAATGCATGCCACTTATACAGGGATTGTGCCTTAAAAAGGAAGATAAAAGGGCGCTTAAGAAAGGAAGCAAAACTTTCACTTTCCTGTTGGAAAGGAATTCTCACTTGCTCACACTGGGGTTATTCATTATAGTATAAACAGTGGGCCATCGATATATGCAGTCCTGGAACTAACATTCTGTCAGCACTGGTATTAAATATCTATTCCTCAAAGACTTGAAATGTGCATGTAAACATATGTTCTTGGCCAAAATTGGGTGTAAAAATTCTCAGGGAGAAGGTTTATGACTTGTTATGGTGAGCAGCCATGGAGAGGTAGAGAACATGTTTTTGCTTGTGGATTATACGGTCTTACATCTTTAAAAAATATAAAAACAAAACAAAACAAAACAAAACAAAGAAAATATCCCCTGTCAACCAGGAATTGCATATCATTTCACAACCACTGTTTAGCAGTTCTTAGGTACAGGGAGTAGTATAGGATAGTGAAGATTTTCTGATTGGTCAGATTGGTTAAACATATATCTCGTACTTTAATAGAGATATCTGAATTAAAATTCTACATAAGACATTAAGTGATTATAGGAAACCACAGGCTCATGGGATCATAGTGACTTTCCCAAGGTCCCAAAGGTAATAAGATTAAAGGTTATTTTGAATCCATCTTCTGACTCAAAAGATGCTGTTTTTTCAACTGAACTAGGCTTAACTTTTCCCATGCCTCTTCATCTGAAAAATGGAGATAATAATAGCAAATACTTCATAGGTGCAAATGAAGTGAAATGATTAACATAAAGTATTTTGCACACCTTAAAGCAGTGTATCAGCATTAGCCATAATTTAAATTTTTTGACTGGTTTCTTTATCCAATCTATATTTTATGCCCCCAAATCCCATAAATTATTTTGGTTTTAACTACATTTGGAAACTAAAATTCCTAGATATCTCTTATTAAAGTAGATAGGTAGGTCTCTATTTTAGAAGACCTGATACCGCCTTAACTTCTCTGTATTATTTCACACTGTAATCCATCATATGACAGACCTTGGAAAACCAATCTTCTTGCCATTCCCTTAACATTTCCTATATTCTTGCCTTTGATCACACTGATTCCTAGATGTAAAAAGTCCTTTCCTTGATCTCTGGTTGTGAACAATTCTACTAATCTTTCAAGAACTAGTTGAGACTCTCTCCCCTACATTTATTTTTCCAATAGTAAGAAATGATGACTATCTTGTGCCAAATTATTCTGTTTGTATTTCTGATTCACTTTTCCCCTCTTCTTTTAGATAAAAAGAGGGAAGATAAGAAGGGAAGAAAATAGCTACAAGTGAATTAAAAGAAAGGAGAGTATAGTTTGGAAGGGAAGAGAGTCGAGGAATAGATAGTAGAGTAGAGAGGATAAAGGAGAGAGAGAAAAAGACAGACATAGTTTCAGCTGATTTTAAGCTTCTTGATTGCAGGAACCATATTTTACTCATCCCATTGCTGGATTTGTTAGTACCTAGCAAAAAGACACTAAACTAGAGGCACCTTTTCCAACAATTTCAATAATTACTAAGCACTTCATATTCAGAGAATCATTATACTAGCCACTGGAAAAACCACGAAGTTTAAGGAACAATCTAGTAAGGGGGTATGGTAGGTGCACCATTCAATCCATCAATTTTTCATTAAGCATTTACTATACTAGTAAATGCCCATGCATTTAAAAGTGATTAAACAAAAAAGAAAAATATAGTAACTACTTTCATGGAACACTTATCTTCTATTTGTGTTTCTAGTATAGATTGGAGTCAATAATAATATCATTGAAAAGGTACTTCAATTATAATGCAAAGTAACACATTAAGCAAATCAGAGAGTTAAATTAAACTTTACTATATATTTTTTCCAGTCTGGAGTTCAAATGCTAATAAGAAAAATGCTTCAAAGTCTATAATTTTGTATTAGTACAATACCAAAAATAGGAAATTCATAATAATGATTTATTTTTTCCTGTGATACTTTTCTCAAGTTAAAATCATTAGATTAGGCAAAACAGGAAGAACATAATTGAAATGGAAAAAGACAAAACAATGTGAATGTAGCACTATTGCTTTTCTATTGCAAATACTCAATCACATCTTTATCTAGTAGGTTTATATGTTATTAATTCTACTATTATATTTATTCCTGCCACTTCTGTCCTTAAGCTCCTATAACTGCTCTTACCAATCCCTTATTGATTACCCTTCCTTACATTTAGGTTGCTGTCTAGAACTTGTCTCCAGGTTATCAAACAAATAAATGAATAATGACAAAACAAGTATAAACATAGAAATTTTGAAAAACCAAAGAAGATATATAAGGGTCAAAACAAAAGACTACTAATATGATAAATCAAACTAGCTCTTTTCTTTTAAAAGACCACATGTGAATTTGATTAAAAAGAAGAAAATGAATCTAATAAAGAGTTGATTGAATAAATGTCATGTCACCCCAACTCAGATGAAATAATTGATATGATACCATTTGACCATAAAAAATAAAAAGAATCAACTTCAGTTACCACCTTTAATTTTGATTAATCAGGGTTTAGACTAAATATAAATAGTTCTTAGGTTAGGATTAACATTAAAAGAAGAACTGTTTCAAGTTACGGAAGAAAATCGTTCATACCATCAGTGTCATCTATTAAATACTATCCTTTTGAAAGAAAAAAAAAAAAGAATTTTCCCAGAGATTAGAGAGACCATGGAATTCCAAAAAGTAAATGCATTTGGTTTATATCTCATTTGACTACTTTCCCTTTGGTCAGAGGAAGACCTAACAAGCTTTGAATTATTTTAAATTGGATTTGGGACTTTCCTGTTTCCTATCAATGTCCTAACAGTTTTGTGGAATAAGTGATAGTCATCTCTTCCTGAAGATATAAAGGCAGACAGGATGAAGAAAAACAACTTTGCTAAAAGAAATACAATGCCTCAGGTTAATTTTAGCACCCTATAGAGGAGTAGAAAGTCTTATCAAGATCTAGGAAAAAAGGAGTTACCCCTTTGTCACATGAACTCCTTTAAGTTTCAACCTCAATTCCTCTGAACTCTAAACATATTTATAGAGAAGTGGGTCACAGATTTTGAGTAGATGTTTTATAACAACTCTTTTTTTTTTTTTTTTACTATAAGGACATTGTAAATAACCCTTTTCAAAAGACATCTAAGGCTAGCTGACTCAATTAATTTTCTACAGATAATATTAGATTAAAAAAAATGGTAAGGATGCATGAACTATAGTCCTCAAAAAGCATCTCCTTAATCCTTCAGAGATATCTCTAAGGCCCTAAGGGACATAGTCATATGTCCATAAGGAATATAGCTTGCTAAGCGGACCTGGATTTTCAGATTGAGTGAGAGTTAAGATAAATACTTCAGAGAATGTGTTTTGGAAAGGAAAATCAAATTAAGAAAATAATAAAATGATGAGATTTGGAACTCAAAAACAATGGAAAGGAAATAAAGGAAAGTGCTAGAATTTTCTATGTATATGCATATACCAAACAAAAGTGAAAAATGAAATTAAATTAATATATTTTCAAAAACAGAAAACACCAATATTAACAACAAAAGAAATAGGGAACTGAAAAATCACAGTCCCAGAAAATTAAATTAAGTAATAGTGAATTTACAAAAGGAATGAAATGGTTCAATATGATTTACAAATAAACTCTAAAAAATTAGCCAAAAGAACTCTTATCAAATTCGATATATAAGAAAAATATGGTTCTAATCCACAAACCATGGAGAGATAAAGAAAAATGTAGATAAAATGAATTTAAATAAAATATTAAAACATAAATTATATATGCATAGGTATCTACATATATATGCTTTAACAAAAAGCAGGAATAACAACTAATAACTTGAATTATCTGCAGTGAACAATAGAATCTTTCCAAGTAAAATTGGAATGAAGCAAGAATGCCCACTAGTTCTATTCTAATTTCCTGTAGTTTTGAAACACAAACTAGCAGTAAGGCAATGAAAAGAAATTAAGAGAATAGGCAAATAAGAGACAAATTTATTGAAATTTATAGACAACATGATATTTTGCTTAGAAAGTCTTATAAAATTGACAAAGAAATTTTCTAACAGTTAAAATAATGTTGTAGAATGTTAAAAATCAATAGAAATCAAATTTCATTTATATTATTGGCAAAGAATGGTGAGAATAGATGAGTGGGAGAAATTCTTATTAAGATGAGGCAAAATGCATTAATACTCTATAGTTAACCTATGTATATATATTCAATTTTCATACATATAGTTGTAAAGACATTTTTTACAAAAAAAGATAACATGAAGAGACAGTAAATATTCCTGTTGTTAGGTGATATCAATGTAGAAAAAAATCATTATTAAATTCTTTTAGTTGTTTCTGACTCTTTGTGATCCCATTTGGGGTTTTCTTTGCAAAGATGGAGTACTTTCCTATTTCCTTCTCTAGCTCCTTTTACAGATGAGAATACTGAGGCAAAAAGGATTAAGTGACTTGTCCAAATTCATACAGATAGTATCTAAGACTGGATTTTAACTTAGGTCTTCCTGACTCAAGATCCATTGTTCTATGCACTGCACTACCTAGCTGCCCCCAAAAAACTGATGATACTCCCACAAATAAAAAAAATGGGACTGTGCTAATAAAATTACTGAAAGAATATTCCAAAGACCTAGATAAATTATTTTAAAGATTCTTTGGATGATTAAAAGGTTAAAAAATGTCTACCGATATAACAAAATTTTAAAAAAATCTAATGGAAAAATAGGTGCTTGGCATTATTTGTTCACAAATAGTAATACAAATAAGAAATTATCAATATAATTTGATTCTGAGCAAAAATAGAAAAGCAGATAGCAGAATAGTTTATATAAATCACATCTAAACAGGGTAGTAGTTTAGTGTTTGGTTGAATATTAAAATCTGGTAGAAAAAAAAAACAATCATTTTGGTCATAATTCCCTCTTTTGAAAGAAAAGAAATTCGCCACAAAATTTTATCAAGAAATATAATATATTTCAGGGGAAAAAAGAGACAATGAGATATAATGGAACAAAATCTATATTTTTGTTGAGGAGACCAGAATTCTTGTCTTATGTCTGCTTTTATTTAACTGTGTGAATTTCAGAGAATCACAGCCTAGTTGGAATAGAATCCTTTTTATTTATTTGCAATAGAATTTAGTCAAGATGATACATTTATTTTCTTCACTCATTCATTTCTCCTCATCCTTTCTTGATCACTTAACTAATATGGACACACTCTCTCATGATTCAGATTGCAATGTTTCTAACCTCTCTTTCTGTGCAACTCTTATCCATGTCCTGTCATAAACCTTCCTGGGGCATTTGCCTATCCTTAGAAGACAGATCTTCTAGATCAGCAAAATCAACTGGAAATGGATCCCTGAAAATCTCACACTGACTTAGAAAAACCCCAAATTAACATGAGGTAAGTTATACTGTATTTTAATTTATTTTGTTAAAAATTTCACAATCACATTGTAATCTTGTTTCAGCTTCATTGGGGAGTTCTGTGAGCTTCTTAAGGGCTGTTTGAAACTTCCTTTCTAGATCATTCAGCATTGTGTCAGTAGCTGTGGAATAAGGAGATATGTCCACCAGGCATCCATCTTTCTCACCAAATGACCAGCTATATCAGTTTCTAGTTTTGTGCTTTTCTGGTGACAACCTTGGCATTCTCTTTTTCATCTTAATGAAACTCTTAATGGTAACGTTTTGAAGACTTTTCATGCCCATATTATGATCCTCTCTATTGTCCATTAGGTGACCTACACTTTATATGTGTGTGTGTGTGTATATATATATATTATATATATAGTATACTATGAAGCATTCCTTTGTAGAATTTTGGATAAATGGATCTTGAACCTGGATTTTTTTAAGGTTCAAATTTGAAATTGGATAGAATAAATGTGTATCTCTCATTCATTAAAGTAAGACATTATGGGCTAAATACATCATGAAAGATGGGAATACTTTGAAAATATTTCAGGTATTTTGGTCCATACCTTTTTCATTAATCTTGGTTCCTGAACCATTTGACCCCCACTCATATATTTCTTCAATTTGCATCGAAGTCTTGGGATTGCTACAACTCTTATGTCATACCATGCTGTCAACACTAGATATACTACCTTTTGGAAGGCTTTTGAAGTTTCCTCACCTCAAAGGTATAGTACGTAGGTATCTTATGGTTGATTAAGTTTCATCTCATTCAAGCTTTCATATTATTTTCAACTTTCCTTGTTCATTGTATAATACACTTTGACTTCTATTTGGCAAGATTCTTACAGGTTTCTGAGTTTCTACATTTTTAAAAAGGGATTTGAACACAAAAAGGCAAAGTGGATAATTTTGAAAAAAATTAAAAAGAGGAAGAGAATAGAAGAAGCGAAATTCAAACTTGTTTAACTAAATAGATAGAAAATGGAAATATGGAATATTTGCTCTGAAAGAATATTTAAGTTTTTCTTGTATGAGTTCTCTTTTTCTTGTAAAGATGGAGGATTTCAGAGCCATATAATGAAGAAATCAAGCCCCAATAATATTAAAAATTCACATTAATATAGCACTATTTATTTGCAAAGAGCTTTCTAGATAAAAATCTACTCAAGACAGAAGGGTTCAAATGAATAAGCATTTACTCTAAAGTTTGAGGTCTGGGTTCAAATTCCACATCTGGTAAATACAATCTGACTGACCTTGTACAAATCTCTTAAATTCTCTGGGATTCAGTTTCATTTGTAAAATGAATGAAGTGGACTAAATTGTATTTGAGTTGCTTTATACATTTTTGATCCTGAGTAGTAAATGCTTCATGTAATTCTGTTGTTTTTTGTTCCTCCAGAAGAGGAAACTGATGTTTAAGAAAATTAAGTGACTTACTCAGGGTCACATAGGAAGTATAAAAAAGTGCTTATTTCAACCTGACTTTACTAATACCAAAACTAATCCTTCATTCCCTACTATTAACTGCTATCAATGGGTGTCATAGTGATTTCTTAATCTGTTTTATCCTGAAATTAAAGTATATATATATATGCATATATATAAGCTTTTTAGTCTAAAGCCTATAGCCTATATGTATAAAAGATATGGTAGGATGAACCTTAAAAAATACTTAATGCTTCCTTTAATTATCTTCGCCCAAAGAGGGAATATTAAAAACATTTTCCCACAGCATTATAATGAATTTTGCTATGGATTTTAGAGTTTTCATGATTCAAAAGTATTATGGTAACTGAAACTTAAACAAATGGAATCATACCAAGTATAAGAAATTAACACATTTATTTATATCTCTTGTTCCTTTTTGGGTGATGTTTTCACTCTAAAATGGATGTCTAGGGGATAGAGAATTAACCATCTGTAACTACTATCCTCATTTTAGGTTGAAAGACCATTAGGCAAAGAATTACAGTAGGGAGTATGCTCCACCAGTGTCAGTATATGAATGTTAAATGCATTTTTAGATAGTTTGTCAAAGAAGGAAGAAGGTAAAACTGCAAAGTGATTTGCAAATTGTATGGGATGAAATTGTACATTATCTTCCAACATACATTGATTAGTATTGTTAATCATAGATTGGCAACTTCCTATAGAAAATTCGTGAAGGTTATGTACCCTTCACTAGGGAGATACCAATCTCTCCTTATGAAGAGTCAAGAAATTCCCTTCCCCAAGCAGCTTTATATAAATATATAAGTATTATTATTACACAAATATACACGTTTAATATACTCTTTTCTAATGTGGCTAAAAGGTACTCCATCTTTCTTTTTCTTCCCATCGGAAGGATTTTGTGTGACCCACTTCTCATGAGAGATATCTTGAAACTTACAAGTTATAATATTGATTGTTTCCTAAATGTTTCAGCCTGAAAGACCTTGGAAATGTCTAAATTTTGACTCAACTTAGAGATTGAAAACTTAAGGAATGCTCCCATAGGCTTGGGAAAACTTAAGGAGGATAGAACAAGATAAAGAAATATACAAAAGCGTTATGTCACACTCAGATGGTGGGAAAGAGGAAAAGGTTTTGTATTAGATTCCTAAAAATTCTGTGTTCATTTGAATACCTTCAGACACTGCTTTTGAGAGATCTCTCCAGACAGCTCACCCCCCACCTGTCCTCCTTCACCCCTTTTCCTAAATAAAACTGCATGACCTCTGACAGCATCTTATCAAGTCTCCTGTATGCTTACTAGAGCGTTTTCTGGGGATATGAGCTCCCCCCAAAAATTCTACTCCACACATAAAGTAAATAAAATATAGTTGTTTTTTTAAAGTCCTTTTTTGGAGGTTAAGCAATTTTGGTCCAGGGTTAAAAAGAAAAAGAAAAGATAAAGCAGCTGCCACAGTCTCAGCCCAAGCTCATAAGGACTCTCCTCTAAGACTGTAAGTTCATTTTTATCTCAACCAAATAAGCTAAGCCTACTAGGGAAGTCAAAGAGAAACAGAATGATAGCTAGAAAAAGACAGAAGTTTGAAAGATGACTTATTCTCTTTCTTCTCTGCCACTCAAGGAAATAGCAGGAGAATTTATTTCATACATTCACTATTGAAAGGACCTGCTGATAGTCTTACATGCCTGATTATTCTGTGGTAGCAAATGTGCCTGTACTTCAAACTGACAGTGGGAGGAAGGTTTCTGTGGGTTTCTTTTTTTGTTTTTTTGGTGTATGGAGAGGTGAGAGGTGGAGGTGTGGGTTGAATTAATGAGTAGGAAACAAAGAAGGGGACAGGAGAAAAGTAGATCTAATTTTCTCTCTGTATGGGTAATCAGGAATAAAAATCTTTAGATTTCATCATAGCATCACTATGATGAGATTTTGAAGGGCAATTTAGCCCAGAGACAGTTGCACAATGATAGTTTGAGGTAGAGAAAAACTGAGAAATTAAATATGACATGGTCATTGAAGTGGGCTTTCCCCATCTTTTTCATTTAAGTACCCTTAGTCAAACCTCTGTTTTCCCCATGCTAATCATGACTCCAGAATCAGTTAGATGGCTCAGGGGATAAATTGGCCTAGAGTCAGGAAGACCTGAGTTCAAATCCGATTTCAAACACTTACTAATTATTTGATCTGTGTAAATCATTTAACCTCTTTTTACCTTTTTCCACTGGAAAATGGCAAACCACTCCAACATCTTCACCCAAGAAAACCCCATAGGGAGTCACCAAGAGTCGGGCATGACTAAATAACAACAATCATGACCCTGAATATTGAAGATTTTTTTTAAAAATTGTATTCTCTAATTAGGAGGAGTGGAGCAAACAACTGTTTGATGGATGGAATAATACATGGAGAGATATCTGTAGAACCAATGACTCATTCCAGACACACTGAAGCAGGCTAGCTCTCAAGACCTCCTTTAAGGAGGACATTAAGAAGTAAGAAGACATTAGAACCTTTCCTACTTAACATCTAATCAACTAGGCAAGAAGTTTTCTATTGAGAGTTTGAAACCCAGTTCATATATTATGTGTTCATAGTTGGTTAACAATCATGTCTGTATGTGTGGAAACATAAATGTCTCTGGAGGAGTCAGATACTCAAGGTAGGAACTGCCTTGAGCTCCTACTAAGCTTCAAATAAAAAAAATAGAATCCAAAAAAGACAAACCATCTGATCTTCAACGATATTCTTAAAATGAACTGATATGAGGAATAGGCTTTTTCAGTTCCTAAGCTCTGCCTTTTAGGGATTGCACTGGGTACATTACTATTCTATGAAGAATTTAGGCATTTCAATTAATCAGTATCAATTGGGCTATATAGAAAGTATTAAAAATGCATTCATCAGTCAAATTCAAGCAAAATGATATTAAAATAATCACTCTACCCCAAAATTAAAACATATCCACAGACACAGACTTCATCATATATTGTTTCCTTTTCATGTAACCTGTGATATTACTAGCATAGATAATTTGCTGTAAGGAAATATTCTCTACCAATGTAGATTGGCACAGCCACTGCCATTTATAATCCCAAAGGCTTATGCATCAATACTTCCTAGAGTGTTAGTAACCAAAACAAAACCCAATAGCACCAGGATTTTGAAGGGATTAGAGGGTAGATTCATGAATATACATGCATAAAGAAAAGAAAAGAGGGAGATATGTAGAAAGGTAAGATGAAAACAAAAATATGTTGTCACTTTTGTTGTTTTCCCACAGATTTGATTTCCCTTCTACTAGTTAGCATGAGGAAACTACTAGAAGCTCTTTGTTTTCCATTTTCTAGTTTAATGCTTCAGTTTCTTATTTTACATAATCTCAGTGTAATTAGTAGCTATTACTACTCTTCATAGAAGTCAAAAATTCATCAGTTATCTGTTACTCATAAACCTTGGGCTCCCACCCTGCCAATTAAATTTCCTGCTGCACATCATCTTGTGAAATATGTTCCCCTTTTATTTTCCATGTGTTTATCAGCAAATGAAAACTGAAATTATGTATGTTACATTAAATAGAACACATACTTCAGTGCTAATTTGATGACAGCTTTCCAGAATTTTAAATTAAAAATTCCCGGCTGCAATTATTTTCAACAGATTATTACATTAACTTTTATGGCAGTTAAACATTTAAATTTAATTAGTTTCCAAACAGCCACAATGGCCAATGGAAGGGGAAAATAATACAGTAATGTGATCCACTTAGTATCTTCCCAGCTAGCTATTTAAAATGCACTTCTCCAGATTATCAAGTAATGCACAATTACAAAAGATGAGCATGTTTTCAATTAAATGGTGAGGGGAATGTTAACATCAAAAGGTATAGTTATACATATAATAATTTAGAATGCAGCTGTCCAGCTCTAAACTCCAAGAAATTTCACTGGGCTAATTAGCTCCACTGGAATCTCTTTATACCTATATCTTCTGACCCAATAACTATTATGCAGGAAGTTGGAGTTATAATAATTTGTTATTAATCATCTGTTTAAGAAGCAGAACTGTATACTGAATGCAGTGATGCACCTGGAGTCAAGGGGATCAACATTCAAGCTCCATTCCCTATATTTAACGAATTGAGTGATATTGTTCATATTATTGACTTAAACATCTCTGAGGTAAGTTAATCCAAAAGATGCATTGAAGTCATAAAAAGCTGAAAAAAATCAGAAATCAGGAAATCATTGTACCTATGTGCTTTCGTATCAGTTTAACAAAAAATATATTTATCGGCCATTGGATTATTTTGCATTATTACTGTTTAATTCATGGGAAACAGAAATTGCCCTTTGTTACCTTTGCAGTTCCTCCTGACTTTTCCAGTTACCTACTATACCCATTATCCTGCTTAGTACAGAGTACTTATTCCAAAATTTTCAGACCATCAGAGTTATTTGCATCATTTACACCATTTTATACTATGGCATTATTTAACATTTACTTTTTAAAAATTTGAATTAAAAATATGATTGTATGTGAGTATGTATGTTTCACCTTTAGGGATTCTATAGTAGTTACAGGCATTGCATATCTGGTTATATGTAAGTTTATCTTGTTCTAATTGTGTTTGCCAAGTTTTTTTTAACCCTAGACAATTTCTTCTGAGATTTAGATTAATTCTCTCACTTCCTATTCAGGGAGGTTCCTAAATCTCTTTCTAAAAAATGAATTTATATTTCTTTGCTCTGAATATTGAAATCCTTCCAAAAGGTCCTTAAAGCAAGCTATTTCATCTCATGGAGTTTCAATGAATCATTTTCCCCCCTTCGTAGCTCAGTGAAACTGAAGAATAATTACTTTTTCAGTTAAATGTTAAACTGATGGCATTTTTAAACAAAAAATACTGGCAGTACATCCGATATCAGGCTCCAGTAAATTGAAGAGTGGTTTGGCCACTTTGCAACTCACCTCCACAGAATCAGACTTCCTTTGCTGTGCCAAGTATCACATTAAGAAATAACACAATGGAGCAGAGTGGGATGCTGGAATTGTGAGCTCCAGGCATGGAATACCAGATTTCTGCAAACTTCCAAGACATTTTATAAATAGGCAGACAAACTGCAAGGACTAAGTATTTTTAACACCCTTCAACTAGTCCACATCATAACTAGGTTAAGTATGACTAATTTTATGAAATAGAGGGACAAATGATATCATAGAAATAGATTAATTAATTTCAATTATTTTTTAAGAACAATAATTATTCACCATGTTTGCTACTATGCTGGTAAGTCAGAGACAAAAATGGGTTTTTGCCCTGGAGTGTCTTGCATTCTAATTTAGCTGAAAAGGGGTCAGTCTGGTCTTCAGGAAAATAAAGATTAGCATAAGAACAACCCCCTAATAGCATTGTTCTGAATCTAACATTAAGCTAGGGAAAAGCCAGCAGAACATGTGGACCTCATTTTGAAGATTTGCAGGAAGGCATAGAAAAAGGTACCCAGAATGAAGAGTGACTTATGATTATGAAGGACCAGCATAAATAAGATCACAAATGCACTTAAATATTAAAATAAAAAGCATTGTAATAGTCTAGATATAATCTAGAAACTTAGAACTGGGATGTGAAGAACAGAACTTGATTTGTACCTTTGATAATTACTAGCTATGTTATCATTCCAATCTTACATAACATCTCTGAACCTCAAATGTCTCATCTTTAAAATGGGAAGAATACTTGCAATACCTACTTTATCAGATTATTACAAGGAAAATATTTTTGGAAATTTTAAAACAAGATAGAAAGAATGAAAAAGTATGGAGCAACATCAAGATATCATGCTGTTCTAACACTCAATACATCTATGTTCTCATCAATTGAATATTCCCTGCTGTAATATGGATTCCAACCCATCCTTCATTTTCTGTCTAATTTGACATTTGTCCATCCCTTGCTTCACATTAAATATAAGGGAAATAGTCAATGGACTGAAAGGGTGTAGTTTCCCTGACATTCTCTTGCCGTGCTTTGATTACCATGGGATTCCAATGGTGGTCCATATATTCTCCTTCAGTCTTAGTAATTCATCTTTTCTTTTTCCCTAGTCATACATTTCTCTAAAAATAATTTTTACATCTCTTCTTCTGCATCTTTCTTCATTTGTAGTGTTACAGTTGCCTCGTACCCAACTCGTGTATCTCCTTTGGATATTCTCAACAATAGTTCATTTCTGCTGTATCTTATGAAATTGGTGAATGGAAACTAAAAAAATGATATCTTGTTAGGAAGAAGCTAGATATTTATGTACTCTACTGCTGTAAGTATGTGACATAGAAGGTTCATATCAAAGCCAAGGCATTTTGTAAATTCCCAGCTAAGGTTGCATTATTTTGTATCTATTTTGAAAATAGAAGAGATCACTTGTCCCACAGTGAGACCACCATGTTTATATGTTGTCTAAAGCTATGTCTACATAACACTAAGTAGAGTACACAGGAAAATTTTAGCTAGTTTGATAATATCCTTTTCAGATGCCTTATCCTGTCCTGGAGGTGACCTTTGGCTCTAGCTGAACATGGCAATTTAGGGTACATCCTGGCAGGGCTCACTAAATTAGAAAAAAGTTTGGGGTAAAGTTTTTGGTAATGGAATATATTCCAGTCTTATGAGGACCAGGCTAACTGAATTTGAGGAATAGTTATGCTACCAAATGATGATTATTATTGTTGGCACAGCCAAACTCTTGAAGATCACTGACTAAGACATGGAGGTATTGATGAGTTCTCCATTGAAGGAAAGAGTCTGAGTTTCCATGATTCAAGTCAGTGAAATGCCAATGTATATGACCTTCAGAAATGCCCCAAACTCGGTTTCCGGGAAGATGGTAGCTTAGATGGAGCGAATCTTAAAACCTCCACACCCTTACACACCGAGATAGAAAACAATGCACTTTGAGAAGAAATAGGACCAAATCAAATAATGGAAGAGAGCACAGGGAATCATACTGTAGCATAACTAAAGAGGTATGCCAAGAAAAAAGCTTCAATTCTTGAACTATTGGGTCTGAGGACATAGAAGGGGAATCCCAGGATCACAGGACACCTCCCTCACATGCTTGAGGAGTCTCCAGTGGCCTGGGAAATCTCAGGACTGGTGGGCGCACCAGTCCAGAGAGGGGACCTTGCTGGCACCAAACTTGGGGAGTTAAACACAGGGCACTGAAGAGGTGACTGGAGGAGAAAACCAGAGAAACACGTCAAAAACTCTCGGAAGATGGTGGCTTAGAGAGAGCCAAATCCCAGACCACAGACAGCTTGGATTCCTCATACCGAGATAGAGAACACAGGGCTTCAAGAGGAAAGAAAACCAGATCAAACACAGCAGATAGCTCAGGGGGACCCCACTGCTGAAGAGTTCAGTTCAGCAAAAACGTTCCTTCTTGTCCCCCCACATTTTTTTTTGTTTGTTTGTTTTTCCCTCCCCTCTAGGTTTTAGCCTCAGGGCAGATAAAGCAGTAAGATTAATCCAATAAATACAGGATTAATCCCAACAATTGGATAGACAAGAAGTCTTCAGAGGGCAGAGAAAGTAACTACAAACCTCCATTGCCAGCTGAGGGAAGATCTTTCATCAAAGATCATTAAATATGTCTGCTCAAACTAGCAGAACAAAGAAAGGAAAAAACATGAGTAAGCAACAAAAAAAGAGAAAAGAAATGACAATTGAGAGCTTCTTTCAAGGAAGTGAAAAGAGAGCAAATGAAACAGAAATAGAAGAAGAGGAAGTAGTTCCAACAAACTGGACACAGACTTTGGAAGATCTCAAAATTCAATTAACTCAAGAATTTAAAATTCAATTAACTCAAGAACTTCAGGAACTCAAAAAGCAATCAAGAGAGGATGAAGACAATTTGAAAAAGGAAATACATGAACTAAAACAAGAAAATAAAGTCTTAAAAGCCAGAATTGGCCAGCTTGAAAATGAAGCAAAGAAGGAAAAGATGATCTACAAAAAAAATCAGACCAGAAAGAGAAGGATGACCAAAAAGCCAGGAATGAAATTCAGTCTTTAAAAAACTGAACTCAAAAACTAGAAACAAATGACTTCACAAGAAAGCAAGAATATACTAAACAAAATTTTAAAAAAATGAAAAATTTGAGGAGAATATGAAACACCTCATCAATTCAACCAAAGATCTGGAGAACAGAGCTAGAAGAGACAACTTACGAATTACTGGTTTACCAGAACATCATGATAAAAGAAAAAGTTTAAATAGCATTTAACAAGAAATTATCAGAGAAAATTGCCCTGAATTTTTTGAACAAGAGGGAAAAGTAAAAATTGACAGAATCCAAAGATCACCTCCTGCATTTAATCCACAACTGACAATTTCCAGGAATATTATAGCCAAATTCAAAAACTACCAGACCAAGGAAAAATATTACAATCTGCTAAAAAGAAGTCATTCAGATATCAGGGAACCACAGTTAGGATAACACAGGATCTGGCTGCATCTACATTGAAGGACCTGAAAGCATGGAACACAATATCCTGGAAAGCAAGAGAAATGGGTCTATGACCAAGAAACAACTATCCAGCAAGACTAACTATATTACTGCAGGGGAAAGTATGGTCATTCAATAAAATCAAGGACTTCCAAACATTCATCAAGAAAAAACTGGACTTAAACAGAGAGTTTGCTGCCCAAACCCAGAACTCAAGAGAATCAAAATAAGCTAATTAAGAGAATGGGGGGAGGAGAAAAAAATTATTTTCCTTAAGGGACACAACAAGTTCAATCAATTTATATCCTTGGAAGAAAAGAAGGTATTGGCAAATATTAAAAATTATTATTACCAACAGGGTAACTAGAAGAAGTTTACATAGATGGAACAGGGACAAACTGTAAAGGATGAAATGTCAAACAATATATAAACATATATATGTAAGTATGTATGTATGTAGATAGGTATAAATATATATGAAACTGGGGGGGAAGAAGATACTAATAAGAAAAATAGGAAAGGAAACAAAAAGGAATAAATTTATATTCCATAAAGAAGCTCATGGGACCAACAGGGAAAAATAAAAACACACTTTAAGGGTAAAGAAGTTAGAGAGAGGAAATATTAAATACTTAAGTGCATTGAAATCAACTTAGAGAAGAACAATCAGATTCATAGGGGCAGATAATTGCTTCACACCCTATAGAGAAGTAGAAGGGTAACAAATGGACTGGTGGGGAAGGAAGCAATACTAGGTAGGGAGAGGGCTTGGGGGTTAGCACAGAGTGGCTTTAAAGAACAATAAGAGGAGAATAAGAAGGGAGTGGGGAGAAAGGGAAGTACAACAAGGGAGGGGATTATAGGAACTGATTAAAAAACAAAACACTGGTATAGAAGGAAACAGTGAAAGGAGAAAGTAAAGGACTAGGAGAGAGAATCAAAATGTCTGGGAAAGCAGAGTTGATAATTATAACTCTGAATGTGAATGGGATGAACTCGCCCATAAAATGGAAGCAAATAGCAGAGTGGATTAGAAACCAAAACCCAACCATATGTTGTTTACAAGAAACACACGAGACAGACAGACATACATAGAGTGAAAATGAGAGGATGGAACAAAAACTTTTCGGCTTCAAATGAGAAAAAGAAGGCAAAGGTGGCTATCATGATCTCTGACAGAGCCAAAGTAAAAATAGATAAGGTTAAAAGAGATAGGGAAGGTAACTACATCCTAATAAAAGACAGTATAAACAAATAAGAAATATCAGTACTCAATATATATGCACCAAAGGGTATAGCTTCCAAATTTCTAAAGAAGAAGCTAGTGTAGCTCAAGGAGGAAATAGACAGAAAAACCATACTAGTGGGGGACCTCAACCTTCCCCTATCAGATATAGATAAATCAAACCAAAAAATAAATAAGAAAGAGATAAGAGAGGTGAATGTGAAACCCTAGAAAATTAGAGTTAACAGATATATGGAGAAAAATAAATAGGGACAAAAAGGAATACACTTTCTTTTCAGCGGCATATAGAACATTCACAAAGATAGACTATGTAATAAGTCAAAGAAGCATGGCAAACAAATGCAAAACAGCAGAAATAATAAATGTAACCTTCTCAGATCATAATGCAATAAAGTTGTTGATTATTTCTTCTAGCTTTTTAGTTGATTCTCTAGGGTTTTTTAAGTAGAATATCATATCATCTGCAAAGAGTGACAGCTTAGTCTCCTCCTTGCCTATTTTATTTTATTTTTTTAAACATTTATTAATATTCATTTTTAAAATGGTTACAGGATTCATGCTCCGACTTTCCCCTTCACCCCCTGCACTCCCCCACCTATGGCCGATGCACAATTCCACTGGATTTAACATGTGTCATTGATCAAGATCTATTTCCAAATTTTTGATCATTGCATTGGTGTGGTAGTTTCAAGTTTACATCTCCAATCATGTCCACCTCAACCCATGCGCTCAAGCAGTTGTTTTTCTTATATGTTTCCTCTCCTGTAGTCCTTCCTCTGAATGTGGGTAGCATTCTCTACCATAAATCCCTCAGAGCTGTCCTGTGTCATTGCATTGCACCTGGTACAGAAGTCCATTGCATTCAATTTTACCATAGTACATCAGTCTCTGTGTACAATGTTCTTCTGGCTCTGCTCCTTTCACTCTGCATCAATTCCTGGAGGTCTTTCCAGTTCACATGGAATTCCTCCAGTTTATTATTCCTTTGAGCACAATAGTATTCCACCACCAGCATATGCCACAATTTTTTCAGCCATTCCCCAATTGAAGGACATACACTCCTTTTCCAGTTTTTTGCCACCACAAAAAGTTCAGCTATAAATATTTTCATACAAGTCTGTTTATTTATGATCTCTTTGGGATACAGATCCAACAATGGTATGGCTGGATCAAAGTGCAGGCATTTTTTTATAGCCCTTTGAGCATAGATCCAAATTGCCAGCCAGAATGGTTGGATCAGTTCACAACTCCATCAGCAATGCATTAATGTCCCAATTTTGCACATCCCCTCCAGCATTCATTACTCTCCCCTTCTTTCATTTTAGCCAATCTGCTAGGTGTGAGGTGATACCTCAGAGTTGTTTTGATTTGCATTTCTCTAATTATTAGAGATTTAGAACACTTTCTCATGTGCTTATTGATACTTTTGATTTCTTTACCTGAAAATTGCCTATTCATGTCTCTTGCCCATTTATGAATTTGGGAATGGTTTGATTTTTATACAATTGGTTTACATTCTTGTATATTTGAGTAATTAGACCCCTCTCAGAGTTTTTCGTTATAAAGATTTTTTCCCAATTTGTTGTTTCCCTTCTGATTTTGGCTATATTGTTTTTGTTTGTACAAAAGCTTTTTAGTTTAATATAATCAAAACCATTTAATTGACATTTTTGTAATTTTCTCTAACTCTTGCTTGGTTTTAAAATCTTTCCTTTTCCATAGATCTGACAAGTATACTATTCTGTGTTCACTTAACTTATATATAGTTTCCCTCTTTATATTCAAGTCATTCACCCATTCTGAATTTATCTTGGTTTAGGGTGTGAGATGTTGATGTAAACCTAATCTCTCCCATATTGTTTTCCAAATTTCCCAGCAGTTTTTGTCAAATCTCCTTGCCAATTTTAATACCATCAATTTCTTTTTTTTCTCTAATTGCTACTGCTAGTGTTTCTAGTACAATGTTAAATAAAAAAGGTGATAATGGGCATCCTTGTTTCACATCTGATCTTATTGGGAAGGCTTCTAATTTATCCCCATTGCATATGATGCTTGTTGATGGTTTTAGGTATATGCTGTTTATTATTTTTAGGAAAGGTCCTTCTATTCCTATACTTTTCAGTGTTTTCAATAGGAATGGATGCTGTATTTTGTTAAAGGCTTTTTCAGCATCTATTGAGATAATCGTGTGATTTTTGTTGGTTTGCTTGTTGATATAGTCAATTATGTGGATGGTTTTCCTAATGTTAAACCATCCTTGCATTCCTGGTATAAATCCCACCTGATCATGATGCATAACCCTCTTGATCACTCGCTGAAGTCTTTTTGCTAGTATTCCATTTAAAATTTTTGCATCTATATTCATTAAGGAGATTGGTCTGTAATTTTCTTTCTCTGTTTTTGATCTACCTACCTTTTGGAATCAGTACCATATTTGTGTCATAAAAGGAATTTGTTAAGACTCCTTCTTTGCTCATTATATCAAATGATTTGTATAGTATTGGGATTAATTGTTCTTTGAATGTTTGATAGAATTAACTTGTGAATCCATCAGGCCCTGGCGATTTTTTCTTAGGGAGTTCTTTAATGGCCTGTTCAATTTCTTTTTCTGATATGGGATTATTTAAGTATTCTATTTTTTCTGCTGTTAATCTAGGCAACTTATATTTTTGCAAATATTCATCCATATCACCTAGATTGTTAAATTTATTGCTATATAATTGGGCAAAATAGTTTTTAATGATTGCCTTAACTTCCTCTTCATTAGAGGTGAGGTCTCCTTTTTCATCTTTGATACTATTAATTTGGTTTTCTTCTTTCCTTTTTTAATTTGATTAACCAGTACTTTGTCTATTTTATCTGTTTTTTCAAAATACCAGCTTCTACTCTTATTTATTAATTCAATAGTTATTTTACTTTTGATTTTATTAATTTCTCCTTTGATTTTTAGTATTTCTAGTTTATTTTTCTAATTTATTTATATTAAAAATCTGAGGATTTTTAATTTGTTCATTTTCTAGTGTTTTTAATTTGCATGCCCATTTCATTAACCTCTGCCCTCCCTAATTTGTTAATATGTGCACTCAGTGATATCAATTTTCCCCTTAGAACTGTTTAGTTCTAAAATAGAATAGAATAGAATAAAGTAGAATAACTATTTTTATTGCATTATGATCTGAGAAGTTTACATTTATTATTTCTGCTTTTTTGCATTTGTTTGCCATGTCTGTACTAGCAGCAATGCAATGACCGAAGACAATTCTGAGGGATTTATGGAAAGGAAGACTACCCACATTCAGAGGAAGAACTACAGGAGTAGAAACACAGAAGAAAAACAACTGCTTGGACACTTTGGTTGATGAGGACATGATTAGGGATGTAGACCTGAAAAGACCACACCCATGTAACTATCAATAATGTATAAATAAGTCTTGACTAACCTCACATAATAAAACCAGTGGAAATGGGAATTGGCTATAGCAGAGGCGGGGGGAGGGGGGTTGAGCGAGTGAAGGGGAAAGTAAAAATGTGACTTATGTAACGATGTCAAATTTTTCTAAAAACAAAAAAATTATTTTAAAAAAAAATGCTATAAAAAAGTTATTAGTAAGAATGCATGGAAAGGCAAATCAAAAACTAATTGTAAATTAAATATTATTATTCTCCAAAATAATTTAGCGAAAGAACAAATCACAGAAACAATTAATAATTTCATTGAAGACAATGACAACGATGAGACATCTTACCCAAACCTATGGGATGCAGCCAAAGCAGTTCTAAGGGGAAAATGAACAAATTAAAAATGCCCAGATGAAAACTAAATTAGAAATACTAAAAACCAAGGAAGAAATTAATAAAATTGAAAGTAAAAAAAACTATTGAATTAATAAATAAGACTAGAAGCTTGTATTTTGAAAAAAACAGATAAAATAGACAAAGTACTGATCAATCTAATTTAAAAAGGAAAGAAGAAAACCAAATTGATAGTATCAAAGAAGAAAAGGGAGACTTCACCTCTAATGAAGAGTAAATTGAGGCAATCATTAAAAACTATTTTGCCCAATTATGTGGCAATAAATTTAGCAATCTAGGTGATATGAATATTTGCAAAAATATAAATTGCCTAGATTAACAGCAGAAGAAATAGAATACTTCAATTATTCAAAATCAGAAAAAGAAATTGAACAGGCCTTCAAAGTACTCACTAAGAAAAAATCATCAGGGCCTGATGGATTCACAAGTGAATTCTATCAAATATTCAAAGAACAATTAATCCCAATACTATACAAATCATTTGATATAACGAGCAAAGAAGGAGTCTTAACAAATTCCTTTTATTACACAAATATGGTACTGATTCCAAAAGGTAGGTAGATCAAAAACAGAGAAAGAAAATTATAGAACAATCTCCTTAATGAACATAGATGCAAAAATTTTAAATGGAATACTAGCAAAAAGACTTCAGCGAGTGATCAAGAGGGTTATGCATCATGATCAGGTGGGATTTATACCAGGAATGCAAGGACGGTTCAACATTAGGAAAACCGTTCACATAATTGACTATATCAACAAGCAAACCAACAAAAATCACATGATTATCTCAATAGATGCTGAAAAAGCCTTTGACAAAATACAACACCCATTCCTACTGAAAACACTAGAAAGTATAGGAATAGAAGGTCCTTTCCTAGAAATAATGAACAGTATATATCTTAAACCATCAACAAGCATCATATGCAAAGGGGATAAATTAGAAACCTTTCCAATCAGATCAGATGTGAAACAAGGATGCCCATTATCACCTCTATTATTTAGCATTGTACTAGAAACACTAACAGTAGCAATTAGAGAAGAAAAAGAAATTGAAAGTATTAAAATAGGCAATGAGGGGACTAAGCTATCACTCTTTGTAGATGATATAATGGTCTACTTAAAAAATCCTAGAGAATCAACTAAAAACCTAGTAAAAATAATTAACAACTTTAGCAGTGTTGCAGGATACAAAATAAATACACATAAATCATCAGAATTTCTATATATTTCCAACACATCACAGCAGCAAAAGGTAGAAAGAGAAAGACCATTTAAAATCACCCTAGATAATATAAAATACTTAGAAATCTATGTACAAAAACAAACACAGGAATTATATGAACATAAATAAAAATACTTTCCAGACATTAAAACCAGATCTAAACAATTGGAAAGACATTGATTCCTCAAGGAAAGGACAAGCTAACATCATAAAAATGACCAAATTGGGACGTTAATGCACTGCTGGTGGAGTTGTGAAATGATCCAATCATTCTGGATGGCAATTTGGAACTATGCCGAAAGAGAGATAAAAGAATGCCTGCCCTTTGATCTAGCCATACCATTGCTGGGTTTGTACCCCAAAGAGATCATTGACAAAAAGACTTGTACAAAAATATTTATAGCTATGCTCTTTGTGGTCGCCAAAATACTTGAAAGTGAGGGTATGCCTTTCAATTGGGAATGGCTGAACAAATTGTGGTATATGTTGGTGATGGAATACTATTGTTCTCAAAGGAATAATAAACTGGAGGAATTCCATGTGAACTGGAAAGACCTCCAGGAACTGATGCAGAGTGAAAGGAGCAGAGCCAGAAGAACATTGTACACAGAGACTGATACACTGTGGTAAAATCAAATGTAATGGACATCTGTACTAGGAGCAATGTAATGATCCAAAACAATTCCAAGAGATTTAGGGAAAAGAACGCTACCCACATTCAGAGGAAGAACTATAGGAGAGGAAACACAGAAGAAAAACAACTGCTTGAACACTTGGGTTGATGAGGACATGTTTGGGGATGTAGACAGGAAAGGACCACAGCAATGCAAGTATTAATAATATGTAAATAAATCTTGACTGACCATACATGTGGAAATGTGAGTTAGCTTTGGGGGAAGTTTTGAGGGGGTGAAGGGTAAAGTAAAAACTTGAATTATGTAACCATGGAAATTTTTTCTAAAAATAAAACATTAAAAAAATAAAAGCATTTTAAAGTGAAAAAAAAAGAAATGTCCCAAACTCAAGTAGAATAGGTACATTGGGACTTCAATTATGTAGATGGCAATATTTGAATTTAAAAAAATAATATGGGCAGCTAGGTTTCTCAGGGGTTAGAGAACCAGAAAGTCCTAGGTTCAAGTATAGCCTCTGATATTTTCTAATTATGTGACCCTGGACAAATCTCTGAACCCTGGTGGCATCTCCCTTACAATCATTCTTCTGCCTTAGAACCAATGCCTAATAACAATCCTGTAATAGAGGGAATTTGTTTAAAAAGAAAATAACAAAGAAAATCACCAGTATCCTATGGGGGAGGGAATTTTATTTTATTTTATTTTATCTTTTAATTTTTTTATAAAAATTTTCCATGGTTACATGATTCATGTTCTTATTTTCCCCATTACTCCTGCAAAAAAAACCTCCCCCCATAGCCAAAGCACATTTTCACTGGTTTTAGCATGTGTCATCAATCAAGACTTACATATTATTGATAGTTGCATTGGTGTGGTCTTTTCGAGTCTACATCCCAAATCATGTCCTCCTCAACCCATGTGTTCAAGCAGTTGTTTTTCTTCTGTGTTTCCTCTTCTGTAGTTTTTCCTCTGAATGTGGGTAGAGTTCTTTTTCCATAAATCCCTCAGAATTGTCCTGGGTCATTGCACTGCTGCTAGTAAAGGAGTCCATTACATTTTATTTTACCACAGTTTATCAGTCTCTGTGTACAATATTCTTCTGGCTCTGTTCCTTTCACTCTGCATCAATTCCTGGAGGTCTTTCCAGTTCACATGGAATTCCTCCAGTTTATTATTCCTTTGAGAACAATAGTATTCCACCACCAGCATATGCCACAATTTGTTCAGCCATTCCCCAATTGAAGGACATACCCTGATTTTCCAGTTTTTTGCCACCACAAAAAGAACAGTTTTAAGTGTTTTTGTAAAAGTCTTTTTGTCTATGATCTCTTTGAGGTACAAACCCAACAATGGTATGGCTGGATCAAAGGGCAGGCATTCTTTTATCTCTTTCGGCATAGTTCCAAATTGCCATCCAGAATGGTTGGATCAGTTCACAACTCCACCAGCAATGCATTAATGTCCCAATTTGGCCACATCCCCTCCAACATTCATTACTCTTCCCTGCTATCATTTTAGTCAATCTGCTAGGTGTCAGGTGATACCTCAGAATTGTTTTGATTTGCATTTCTCTAATTATTAGAGATTTAGAACACCTTCTCATGTGCCTATTGATACTTTTGATATCTTTATCAGAAAATTGCCTATTCATGTTCCTTGCCCATTTATCAATTGGAGAATGGCTTGATTTTTCATACAATTCATTTAGTTCCTTGTATATTTGAGTAATTAGACCCCTGTCAGAATTTTTTGTTATAAAGATTTTTCCCAGTTTGTTGTTCCCCTTCTGATTTTGCTTGCATTGTTTTTGTTTGTACAAAACCTTTTTAATTTAATATAATCAAAATTATTTATTTTGCATTTTGTAATTTTTTCTAACTCTTGCTTGGTTTTAAAATGTTTCCTTTCCCAGAGATTTGACAAGTACACTATTCTGTGTTCACCTAATTTGCGTATAGTTTCCTTCTTTATATTCAAGTCATTCACCAACTCTGAATTTATCTTGGTGTAGGGTGTGAGATGTTCATCTAAACCGAATCTCTCCCATATTGTTTTCCAAATTTCCAAGCAGGTTTTGTGGAATAGTGTATTTTTGTCCCAAAAGTTTGGGTGTTTCAGTTTATCATACACGACCTTGCTGATGTCACTTACCCCAAGTCTATTCCAGTGATCCTTCTGTCTCTTAGCCAGTACCATATTTTTCTGATGACTACTTCTTTATAGTATAGCTTAATATCTGGTAATGCTAGGCCCCCTTCCTTCACATTTTTTTTTTCATTATTTCCCTTGATATTCTTGATCTTTTGTTATTCGAAATGAACTTTGGTATATTTTTTTTGTGATTCAGTAAAAAAGTTTTTTTGGTAGTTTGATAGGTATGGCATTAAATAGGTAAATTAATTTGGGTAGAATGGTCATTTTTATCATGTTAGCTTGTCCTACCCATGAGCAATCAATATTTTTCTAATTGTTTAGACCTAGTTTTAATTGTTTGGAAGTGTTTTGTAGTTGTTTTCGTATAATTCCTGTATTTGTTTTGGTAGATAGATTCCTAAGTATTTTATATTTTTTAGGGTGATTTTAAATGGTGTTTCTCTTTCTACCTTTTGCTGCTGTGATGTGTTGAAAATATGTAGAAATGCTGATGATTTATGTGCACTTATTTTGTATCCGGCAATTTTGCTAAAGTTGTTGATTATTTCTACAAGCCCCTTAGTTGATTCTCTAGGATTTTTTAAGTAGACCATCATATCATCTGCAAAGAGTGATAGCTTAGTCTTCTCATTGCCCATTTTGATACCTTCAATTTCTTTTTCTTCTCTAATTGCTACTGCTATTGTTTCTAGTACAATGTTAAATAATAGAGGTGACAATGGGCATCCTTGTTTCACTTCTGATCTGATTGGAAAGGTTTCTAATTTATCCCCATTACAGATGGTGCTTGCTGATGGAGGGTGAATTTTAGAGATATAGTCTTAATTCTGAAATGATGGCTTCCTTTTTGTGAACTGAAAAGTTAACCAGTTGAATGATGAAAATAAAAGTCTGAATACTTTGCTCCAATCCTTCTTACTTAACTTTATCCGGGAATGGGACAATATTAAAGTCAGCAAAAATGTATATATGTGTATATGTATCTATATATACACAGGCACATACAGACATAATAAATATATACATCCATACGTATGTTTATATATACATATATATAGAGAAAGAGAGAGTAAGAGAGAGAGGGGTGCAGACGGAGAGAGAGGAGAGAAGAGAGGGAGAGAATAAGATACAGACAGAAAGACAGACAGAGACAGAGACAGGGAGAGAGGAAAAAAGAGAGACAGAGAGAAAGGGAAGGGAGGGAGAGAGAGAGGGGGAGAGATAGAGAAGAGAGTGAGAGAAAGAGAGATAAAGCGACACAGAGAGAGAGAAACAGAGACAGAGAGAGACAGAGAAAGAGAGGAGCTGACTTGCATAGTTATGCAGTAGACAGCCTCACTGAGATCCATTCTTTTCTACATAAAACTTGTTTCTCTTCCAGACTGAACATTCCAGGGAGATACTGTTTGAGAGCAGTTGATAGAAACTGGGTACTCTCTTGCAAACTTTTCCACAGCCAAATTATTCCTAGTCCTCAGAATAGCTTCTAGAAGGCTGGGCTATTTCTGGGTTTTTTACAAGATCGAAGGGCTTTGTGGTGCAATGCAGGGAGGGGAAATGACAGTATACAGTATTTTTGCTGGACTGATAAAATATAGATGTAGCTAGATTTCACTTCGTATTCTTGCAATAACAAAGGTAGCTGGGAAAAGTGATCAGAACTCATGTGAGAATGATATAGTAGAGCAACAGGGATTGAGCCACTAGAGGACTGCTTTAAAATGATCAGAAACGAGCCAGATTGTTGCATCTTATGGGAACGTGGAAGAAGCACTAGTTATGGAAAGTGTGCCATAGATATATCTCATAGAGTAATAGCAGAAAGAAGACATTCTGGGGGACAGGGGGCAAGGAGAGTTTGGAATCTGAGGCAGTGTAATTTGTGAGTGAAATGACTGACTTTCTGTTTGGATTTGGATTTCCAGCACTTAGAACAGAACATTGTACACAGTAAGCACTTTCCTTTTTGTTTCCTGATTGGCTTGTTGCCTGAATGTTAAGACTGAAAGGTGAATCCAGAGCAGGTAGAATTGCATTTTGGAAGAAGCCTGCCATTAATGAGAAAGAGGGGGTAAGGAAGAGAACAGGCAAGTACAGAAACTTCCACCACCAGGGGAATTGCTATAGTCCTCTTTTCATCACATTAGGCTGGAGGGATGTCCATGATAGCCAGGCATATAGCCTCGTTGCTTGTTTTGCCACTCCACGAAGTGAATAACTTCAGAACAGGAGCAATGATGAGAATTGTTACATCAAAGGCAATTTAGCATTCTTTAGGTATACTATGGTCATACATACCTAATTTTGCCTGTGGATATTTACTTCTGAAGGAGATTTTCTGAGGACAGGGAAGGAAGGGAAACAGGTAATCTAGTGAGAGACACATTTGCATTTCAGATAGCTATTTTTGCCAAAAGGATAATAACCTCTAAGAAAACAAAAAAAAAATAGAAAACACACACATACGACAAACACAGTATCTTAGACACACATTGTACCTGTGGCTAATAGAAACTTGTTAGAGGTCAAACCCATGGATAAAGACTTCAAAGACAGTCTTAATAAATCCCATAATAAACCCAAATTGGGTGCAAATCAAGCAGAAGTACAGAGTACATGTCAAATTGCAGTTTCTAACTCCTCAAACTAATACTCTCAAGAGTTACCTGAGAACCATATTAGCCAAGTGGGATGATTCAATTGGGTTCAATTTTAAACCATTTACATTAAAAGGACTATAACAATGATGGAGATGTTCATTTTGGTTTCTAGCAATGACTGACTTTCTTTTATTTTGGACAATGAACACTTGTGGAGTACTGGAATTACGTAAAACTGCCCATTCTTTGCACAAAGTCTTTATCTAGAGAACAGTCTTATATGCTCATACATACAGAGATAGAAGAAAACTTAGAAGGCATCGGGTCCTCTCCCACCACTTTATAAGTGGGGAAACCCAAACCCCAGTGTGTATGCCTGGTCCAGTGTCACATAGGCAATAAGTTGCACAGCTGAAATTTGAACTCAGACCATTTGATTTCAAAACCTATTCCCTTTCCATTATACCAATCTGCCTCCTTTTTCACCTTCCTTTCCTTGGTAAAATAAGACTTGATTTTAATAGCTTATATAATCTCAAAGCTTCCTATTATTTTATAATGTTTGCTCAAGTTTATTTCAATTTCATGCATTTTGAAATAAAGCAAGAAAAATAGCAAAAAAAAAGAAAAATTAACAATGAAAAGAATTGAGGACAATGACACATAAGTTGAGTTTAAAACTGCACTAAGATTTTTGAAACAGCTTTTATGACTAATTGTAATATAGATATCCTTGTTTTTCAAACATTAAAACTATGTTTGTTTTGTAACAAGCACCAATAAATTATAGGATGTGAAAGGAAATTTCAGTCAAACATATGAATATTTAGCAGGAGTAGACAAAATATCCAAATATCTGAAAAAATATTGTATTTTTTCACCAGAATGTACAACACTTTGAAGACAGACATGCAGACTCAGAAGAAGCTAAATCTAAATATATATATGCATATATATATATATTTACTTTACACACACATATATATGTGTGTGTATAATATCATTTATAATAAGAAGAATATTAATATATCAATAATAATGTTTACTTTCAGATTCCTATCTTGCCTTAGGGATTTGTGGGCCAAAATAATTAAGTAAAAACAAAAATTCTACATTTGGTGTCTGGGCTTTTACCCATCATCTGTATAGGAGATTGATGGTAATGTTCATAGTCTTTACATGAGGAAACAACAATAGTCCCCCAAACCATTTCCCCTCAGGGAATATAAAGACAAAACCTCCTAAAGTATCAATACTGATCCAAGTTCAGTTCCAGATCAGACAATAACCAGGTCCTATGAGGTTCGAAAAGTAAAACTTTCCAGGAGTGGGTGGATGGGTATTTCCTTTCTCTTTCTAGCTGGATAGTTTGACTCACTCTGTCTGGTCAGAGAGCCTAAAAACAACTCTCAATGAGAATTACAGAAACATTCTTTGTCTGACTTGAGAGAAAGAGAGAGACAGAGACAGAGAGACAGAGAGAGACAGAAACAGAGAGACAGAGACAGAGGGAGAGGGACAGAGACAAAGAAGACAGGGAATACAGAGAGGGAGAGAGAAAAAGAGAGAGAGACAAAGACAGAGAAAGAGAGACAGAGACAGAGACAGACAGACAGAGAGACAGAAACAGAGACAGAGACAGACAGACAGAGAGACAGAAACAGAGGGACAGAGACAGAGATAGAGAGACAGAGAGAGACAGAAACAGAGGGAGAGAGATAGAGAGAGAGAGGGAGAGTAGGAGAGGGACAGAGAGACAGAGAGACAGACAGAGACAGAAGGAGAGGGACAGAGACAAAGAAGACAGGGATTAGAGAGAGGGAGAGAGAAAAAGAGAGACAGAGACAGAGAGAGACAGACAGAGAGACAGAGAGAGACAGAGAGACAGAGACAGAGGGACAGAGACAGAGGGACAGAGAGAAAGAGAGACAGAGACACAGAGAAGAAGAAACAGAGGGAGAGAGAGAGGAAGAGGGACAGAGACAGACAGAGAGAGAGAGGGAGAGGGGGAGAGGGACAGAGACAGAGAGACAGAGAGGGAGACAGACAGAGACAGAGACAAAGTCAGGGACAAAGACAGAGGGAGAGAGAAAGATTGAGATATAGAGACAAAGACAGAGAGACAGAGAGACAGAGGAGACAGAGAGAGAGTGAGAGAGAGGAAGACAGAGACAAAAATAGACAGAGGGTGACACAGAGAAGGGAAGAGAGAGAGAGAGAGAGAGAGAGAGAGAGAGAGAGAGAGAGAGAGAGAGAGAGAGAGAGAGAGAGAGAATTGTTTGGAAAGAGTTAGAATACAAAAATAAATAAATGAAATCGTAAACTGTTGACTTTACTTCTAATGAACTAATTTGTTATTTATTTTTGGTCTTGCTTTTTATAGGAAGAAAAATATAGAGTAGATGGATATGGATGGTGACTAGGAGTTTTTGTGATCCCATTTGGGCTTTAATTGGCAAAGCTACTGGAGTAGTTTGTCATTTCTTCTCTTGATCATTTTATAGATGAAAAATTGAGGCCAATAGGGATAAATGACTTGCCCAGGGTTACCCAACCTTTAAGAGTCTGAAGCTAGATTTGAATTCACAAAAATGATCTAGACTGGCATCTTATCCCCGTGACACTTAGCTGTCCCACTTATATAACTCATGCCTATTATAGTGAGTAGAATAGTGACTGAATACAAATGAAGTTATAAATTTTTTCCTCCCTCTCCACCCTTATACTCTTCTTATTAAATGATCTTTTGTAATAATCTCTATAGAGTGCCACTCAAGTCCTATACACTCACGTTCAGAAAAAAAGTTGTCTTTAATTTTGGTGTTTAAAAAATCAAGCTAACCTAATTTCCTGCCCAATTTCATTGTCTAATAGGAATTTTGATTCCTTTCTTTGTAAGAAAGAGCCAAATTACTTTGGTCCTCAATTTTACAAGTCAAGTCCTAAGGTAGATTTGTTGAATGAGCAATGAATACAGGCTGTTTGAAGCTTTTTTACTATTCAGCCCAAAGGGACTGTGATTGTGTACAGATCTCCCAAGTTCAGAGAAATACAGAATAGAAGGAATGTGGGTGGAAAAACTTCTGGGATTGATATCATGGGGCCACAGAGCAGACATTGTATGGAAAATAAGTTTAGTTTCCATATACTACTTCTACCACCTCTAGCCCTCTCCTTTAAATGCCAAGATTTCACCTAGTAAAGAAGGATCTCCCAAGAGATATATAGCAGAACATTCTTATTAGGACTGGCTAGAAGAATGTCAATTTATCGTAAGTCATTCAACAATACTTTAAAGATCCATTTATGACGCAAGCAATGACCTCCAATCAGTGTAGTAAACAACATGATTCTGCTCTTTTTTTCCCCTTTTTCTTTCTTTTCTCTTCAACTAGTTTCCATAAATGTTTAGGTAAATGCTAGGGCAACTCACACTAGGGAACATGATGGCAGATTTGAAAAGAATCCAAGAAGCAACAGTTGTCTCTCTGACCTTCCATGTTCTTTACTGTCCTTTGTTTTGAAAAGGGCTCTATATGAACATTAAACATTCCACAATCTTGCTTTCTGGGCTGATATAATTTATTTCTTGTTAGAACCATTAGGAGGGTTAATTAAGATGAATTGTTTCTAATTAACAGAAACCTGGCATTCATAGATTGGCTTGAAGACTGAATTCTAAATGTCTGCAAAGAATTCAAGCCTCAGAATGAGGGAAGTATTATTAATTCCGTAACTTGTTAGCCAAAGGAAGTGCATGCTCATTACTCAGCTCTCTCACAGTACATTTCAATCTTGTTCTTATTCCTCAGGTAAGATTAGTATTTAAATAAGATCTCCCTAGAGGATTAGCATTAAGAAAAGGTTCAAGGGTTGATTTTAGATGAACCTGGAAAATGTAGATTGCTTCTCTGAAATGAATCTCTTTATTACTCTTCTCACAAATAATAGTTTCTACCTCACATTTTTCTTTTCCATGTCTTCTCTTCACTAACCTACTCATAAAGGTTTGTTTCTCTTCTCCATATTAAATTAGATCCAGTTTCTGTTTTATAGAACCAAGAAGCTTAGAGATATACATGCCCTGATTGGCTGTCTATGAAGTTTTTTGTCAATGGTTCTAAAACACCATTATTCATGAAGACATGTTTGAAAATCTCAATATAAAGACAGCATTGGATGTTCTTTGATTCCCTTTGGGACTTCACTAAAAAAAGGAAGAATGGTTCATTACTGATGCTGCTGGTGCTACTACTACTCCTACATAAAATTCATTTAGTACCCAGAAAACAACAGAATTACTTAATTTATTTTAAAGAATACAGTAATTATATAATATATAGGGATGGGTGCATATATAATGTGTGCATGTATATATGCATATTTATAGTGTGTATACGCACACATAATTTAACAGGTCTGATATTCAATATCTATTATAAATTTGAGTTTGTGAGTAGAAACCGAGAACCCTTTTAATGATAGCAATAAAAACCTAAAAAGATTTTTATGTTCTGCTATTTCCAAAGGAAACCTAGATTGAGACAAAAAGACAAATACTATTTAAGAAGCATGCAGTTGAAATATTCATTTTCATATACACATCGACATGTGTATATGTAGATACTATAAAGTAGGTATTTTACACATATGGGTATACATAATATTTTAACATGTGGAAATTTAACACATATAATTTAGTTTAGTATATGTGTGTATATGTATGTCTTTATAAATGTTCATATATTATATATTAGACTAAATGATGTTCTTTAAAATTTATTAATATGCTTTAAATTTTTATGAATGCAGGTTTTTGTGTATATGAATATAATATACACACATATACATACATATATTCATAGGACTAAATTACCTTCATATACAAACATATATATCCAGATATGTGTATGTATATGACATATGTATCTCTGTATATGCATGCACATGTATGTATCTATATATTTATAGATATACATCTATCTATATCTATATCTCTGAATTTTTCTCTCAATTTAGATGTGCCCTTGAAGTAACAGAACATAAAAGAACTTCTTGATTCACTAAAGCCAGCATTTAAAGTCCTCTCAGTTTCTATTCAAGAACCCAAAGCCATATAGTTATTGGATTTAATAATATTGCTTTAATTTTCCACTTAAACAACATAAAGTAGTCATAAACCCAGGAATCTATAAATAATCAAGACAAATTCCATTACTCTTTATTCAGTCCACCTACTTCTGCTTCTCTATCATTCTAAGGAGAGATACTTGTGCCTAGAGAAACAAAACTTATTAATATAATTTAGTCATTTTTTAGAGAAAAACATCTGTGAGTGACCTACACCACTTAAAGGAATTGTGGTAGTAGATCATTTTATTCCTCTCCATTTTGTTTTATTCCTTGCTACTTCTCCACTTCTGGAGTCACATATTCCCATTTCTTAACTTTAGGCACCCAAACTCTCTCCATTCATTCAGATGGCTGAGTCTGGGCTCTCAGTTCTCTCCATTGCTGCTCTTCACTACCTTTCTCATATCATGTGGAAACTTTAAGAAGTTCTGTCTCAAACTCACTTCATTTGCTAGACATTCATACCAGTTCCAGGATTCACTTTCTGAAAGCCAAGAAGTCACACAACATGCTAAGCTCCTCCACATGTCTATCTCTAATTATTCCAAATGCTCTCATCCTAGATCCAATTCTTCCACTTATTGCCTATGTTACTATCTGGATCTCACTTCATTCATCTGTAAAATGAAGTAAATAAAGACCTTTCCCATTCTAAATCTATCACCCTAAATTCAATTTGCTAATCTTCATAAATGAAATGGTGATCCAAATTTGCAAATTGGTTTGAAAAACTCAACATTTGATAAAATCAAGATGATATACCCTACCCCTGTCAAGGGAATAGGATTAATAAGCATATTCATATTTATCAGGTGTCAAAACCAAAACCCAGTGCTCCAAATTAGCCCTCCTAAATCTTCCCAGGGTTATTTCTATTCACAACTTTAACAAACAGACCCCAAGATATATTAAAAAGATCTTAGTATGACCTAAAAGGAGTGCCAGGATGTCAAAAGAAAACATAAAATGTTCATTCTTTCATTGTTGTTTCCTCATTGAAGGGAAGTTTCATTCTCTGGGAACTAGAGAAATGTTATGGATTTGAGATTATGTTTGATCTTCTAGCCTTTTAAATAATGATAATAGGTTTTTTAAATTAAATTAGTAAGGGGGTATTTCCCTTTGTAATTTTTTTACCTTTAAGACAGAACATCACTTTAGTTTTTACATTGCATTTGGGTTTGAAAAGTCCTATCAAATTTTAAGAATTTTCAGTTCTTTCATCAAGCTGAGATTTTCATTGATGTGGGAACT
>NC_058135.1:66490451-66557758 GCF_016433145.1 Gracilinanus agilis | reverse complement strand
TTTCTTTCTTTCTTTCTTTCTTTCTTTCTTTCTTTCTTTCTTTCTTTCTTTCTTTCTTTCTTTCTTTCTTTCTTCTCCTTATATTGTCATCTGAACTACTTAGGTAAACTGTAGACTTCTGGCCTTTGAAATCCATCCTACTACTATAGAAATAAGTTACCTTCTTTCAACTAACCCTAGAAAACCAGACTATCCCTAACTTATTCCTACACTACTGCACCCTCAGAATCCAAAGGCTTCTTATCTGTTTTTCAGTTGAATTTTTTTATATTTTATCTTTCCCAATTAGAGTAAGCTTCTTGAGAACAGATAATGCCTTTCTTTGTTTTTCCTAACTGCATCCCCAGTGCTTAGCATATAATAAGTTTTTTTAATTGATGAAAATGTAAAATGTTTGATAATTTTTAATCTTAGTCATTTCTATCTCTAATTGTACCTTCCATCCCCGGTAGTCAATTTTCCTTAAAATCAGCTGAGACTATGGTATGGTACTACTGGAAACATGGAAAATTAGATCAAGAAAATTGGTGTTTAGGGAACCCAAAGAGACAAGGGAAGTAATGCAAGATGTCAAAGATTGACTCCATAAGCCAGGGGATTTGAGAACAATGAAGAATTTGACAGTTCCTCTTCACTGTTCTTCCTAGGAATAGGGAAATCTACTTTGAATCCCTTTATAATACTGGTAGTGGATTTTCTTAGCCATTCTTATTCATTCATCTTTCTTCATTATCATCAAACTTATGTATCAGGTAAAAGGAGATTTGAAACTTAGGAACTTAGAATTGCCTTGAATGAGAATTGTCAGTAAGGAGCTCTGATGGCTATTTCTCTATGCCATGATAAGATTAATGACACTTTGTTCACCTGGAATAGTATCAATGACTAGTATGTTCAAATTTTGACTATCTTTAAAATAATATTGACTGACCTTAGGCAATTAGAACTGAAATATCAGACAATACTTGCCTTAAGATCATTCAATATCAAATATATAATATTCAATATAATATTTAAAATATAGTTTTAGAGCCAGAAGGTACATTACAGATAATTTAGTCTACCTTCCTTTCTCTAATTTTGAGATTAAAAAAAAGTGAGTTGCCTAATGTCACAAAAGTAAGAAGAGTCAGAACTTAAGAGTTGATCCCATGTCTTCTCGGTTTATATTCAGCATTATTTTCATTGCACCACACTATCTTACTGTGTAGGACATAGTCATGAAGTCAGAGCAGATGAAATGTTGATAGTTTCTGAAACTGAAATACTTTCATTATATACCAAATGATAATGACTCTCTCTCTCTCTCTCTCTCTCTCTCTCTCTCTCTCTCTCTCTCTCTCTTCTTTCTTTGCTTCCTTCCTCCTTTTCATCTCCCTTTCCTCTCTCTTCTTTCCTCTCTCCCACTGTTTGTCTTTTCCCCCCTCTCCCTCCTTTTTTTCAGAACACAATATTTTCCATTTGTAAAAAAACCCAAAAAACTAAGGACTATAATATGCCTCATCTTTTAATCAACAAAGTCATAAAAATTAGCTTCTTTGTAACAAGACCATTTCAATTTCCTGGCAGATGGCCAACAGTAACAGAGTTTTGTTGATCTACTTAAAAGGAAATCTTATTAAATGAAAAATACTATATAACATATGCCTTCCTCTGAATTCATCTATGTAACTATTGATCCCCACTGAAAATATTGTTGTTTTGCCATTTGTAATGGAATTCAAGTGGAGAATATCTTTAATGGAAAATAGGCTTTGGAAAAAATTGTGTAGGCTGTTTGAAGGGATATTGGAGACTCTATGTTATATGAAAGTAGGGATTATCAAAAAAGGTATGTGGGGGAAATAAGGTTATGCTGTTTTGAGGCAGAGGCAAAATGACTATTACAATGATTAGAAAATTAATAGAGGAGAAAAATTAAAAATAGAAAAAGGGCCTAAGGCTGTCTATTTTTACAGATACATAAATGGAAGGTGAAGTAAAAATATGTGCTTTGACTATATACATGTATTGTTAGTGTGATTTTTTTTTAAACCCTTAACTTTTGCATATTGACTTCTTGGTGGAAGAGTGGTAAGGGTGGGCAATGGGGATCAAGTGACTTGCCCAGGGTCACACAGCTGGCAAGTGTCTGAGGCTGGATTTAAACCTAGGACCTCCTGTCTCTAGGCCTGGCTATCAATCCACTGAGCTACCCAGCTGCCCCCATTAGTGTGATTTTTGAAAATAAATCTTACCACTTTACATTTCACATACATATCACATATTTAGGTCTATAAAAATAAGATATAGAAAATAAATCGCCTTAATCACAATTTAAAAATAAGGAACAAAAGAGGATGCTTTGTAAAGTAAATTAAGGTAAGATCAAATTTAAAATTCCATATTTATAGTGTAATAATTATCCATCTTGTACATTTTTCAATAGACACAAATGCCTACATATTTAGAAGTATTTATATTATACAATTATAAAACACATCCACACATCATTGAGGGAGTTATCCATGATGAAGATATCGAGGATCCATTTGACATAATGAAGCTAGCCAGAGAATCAAGACAAGAAAAAAATTAAGATAAAAAGAGAATAGTTGAAATTATCTCTATTTGTAGAAAACATGATAACTTAGAGAATAAAAGAGCATCAAAATGCAATCAAAATAATTTAATAGATCCCATAATGGATTCATATTAATTTACCCTCCTCAATAAACCTTTTTGAACATAATGAAGAAAAGTTAGAGGAGAATGAGACAGGAGACAAATTCCTTTTAAGAGAACAAAAATATTCATTATATATGTTAATTAGTGTGTCCAGCAAAAAGAATGCCTTTTATAAGTATAACCACATAATGCATGCTAGAGAAATAAAAGAACTAATTAGCGGAGAGCTATCCATTGTTCATGGCTGGTCTGCATCAGTATATCAGAAAATTACATTGTTATATAACCTATAGAGTTATTGTTATACAAACCAAATTACAAAAATAATATTCTCTAGAAGTGGACAAAATGTCAAAATTCATTTGGATAAAAATGTCAAGAGTATTGGGGGGTATAGTGTAATTTTTATAAAGCTGGAAAGAGTGGATCAAGACATTATCCTATTTCAACAAAAAGAGTAATGATCAAAAGTACCTAGTTCTAGGTTAAAAGGGGAAAAAATTAAAAAATTGATTGATGAATTAGAGTGTGGGCTTCATTTGTAGAAATGAATCAACACAGCAGTTTCGTGTTCAACAAACTCATCATAAATTATTGAAAGATAGATACTTTAATCATCAATGACTGTATGAAAACAGAAAACTATTTGGAGAAAATAAAATGAGCTCATTGTGGTATAATGTGCAGTTGGGTTTGGAGTTAAAGAACTTCAGTTCAAATCTCATATTTCCAACATTATCCATGTGAATGAAGATGAGTCATTTTGTTTTTCTGGTTCTTAGTTTCCTCATTTTTTTAAACATTTATTAATATTCATTTTTAACATGGTTACATGATTCACGCTCCTACTTTCCCCTTCACCCCCCGCACTCCCCCCACCCATGGCCGATGCACATTTCCACTGGTTTTGTCATGTGTCCTTGATCAAGACCTATTTCCAAATTGTTGGTAGTTGCATTGGTGTGGTAGTTTCGAGTCCACACCCTCAATCATGTCCACCCCGACCCATGCATTCAAGCAGCTGTTTTTCTTATATGTTTCCTCTCCTGCAGTCCTTCCTCTGAATGTGGGTAGCGTCTTTACCATAAATCCCTCAGAGCTGTCTTGTGTCATTGCAGTGCTGCTGGTACAGGAGCCCATTACATTTGATTTTTACCATAGTATATCAGTCTCTGTGTACAATGTTCTTCTGGCTCTGCTCCTTTCGCTCTGCATCAGTTCCCGGAGGTCTCTCCAGTTCGCCTGGAACTCCTCCAGTTTATTATTCCTTTTAGCACAATAGTATTCCATCACCCGCATATACCATAGTTTGTTCAGCCATTCCCCAAAAAAAGAGGGTGTTGAATAAGGATAATGTCTAAACTAGATGAACCTTGATTCCCCTTCTTGCTCTTAAATCTCAGCATATATAATCTGTGATCTAATACTATAATACATTCCAAATTAATAAATGTTCTGCATATTAAAAAGTCATGCCATAATTTGGAGGACAATATAAATTTATTTGTGTGGTCATAAGCTAAGAGGTAGGCAAGTAATATACCCAAAGTATTTTTTTTATTACTTTCCATCATAGAATTAATACTAAGTTTCAGTTCCAAGGCAGAAGAGAGGTAAAGGTTAGGACATTGGGGTTAAGTGACTTATGTCAGGTCACATAGCTTGGACTCAAAGTAATTTTTAAATTTAAATTTCTTAATTTATTTGGTTGTTCATTACATTATATTACATATGTTATTATATGTATATATTACACAATACATATATTACACACATTATATGTATATAGTACATGTATACATTATATTACATATGTTATTATATGTATATATTGCATACATACACACATATGAACTATGTCTTATTTATTTCTATTTATCAGTTCTTTCTCTGCAGGTAGATATACAAAAATAATTTTTCAAAGAGTATTTATGTTGCTGTGTATAATATTTCCTTGATTCTGCTTATTTCACTTTTCATCATTTCAAGTAGGTCTTTCCATGTTTTGTCAAAATTAACCCTCTCATCACTTCTTATGGCATAGTGGTGTTTCAGGACAATCCTATACCAAAACTTATTTAGCCAAAATATTCATAAATATGTATATAAAATAATTTCTTTTTATGGATCTTTTACAAATATACCAATTCTCCACATTGAATTCTTTTTTAAAATTAAGTTTGGGGGATAGAATATTATCAATGAATGGAATGATTTGGTAGAAAGTTGATATGTTTTGTGATTCAATGAATATCACCATAATTTTCTACAAAATGTTTGTACCAGTCTGTAATCTCATCACAAAGTATTACAGTCCTTATTTTCCTTCAATCCTGCCAACAATTGATTTTGTTTTTCTTTTTGTCATTCTAGTGACAACTCTCTGATAATTAGGCAATTTGATGATCTGTTGTTGCTTTGAAAATTGTCTATTGCTGTCTCTTAACAAATGTTTTGTAAAGGTCTTTTGTCAGTCTTATAATTAGGAACTAGATTCTAACTAGATGCCAGACTATCTATTTTTCCAGTCCAGTCACTTAATGTAGAGAAATGTTAAATCCATTGTTCATATGTGTTCATTTGGGACATGGATGATTTTTACAAGTTTTTTTCCTTTTAATTTATGTGGAATCACTTTTTATTGTGAAAAATCATTTAATCTTTCTGTAATAAAGTCCATTGATTTTATCTCAAATTATTTCTTTTATTTTGTTGATTGATTTAAAAGAGTCTATTCTTTGGAATATCTTATGCTGTAAGAAATGATGAACACGATGATTTCAGAAAGAGCTAGACTAACTGCACTGATGTAGAATGAAATAAGCAGAACCAGGAGAACATTGTACACAGTAACAGCAATAACATGAGATGATCAATTGTGATCCAGCGCAATTCTGAAGGACTTGTGACAAAGAATGTTATCCACCTCCAGAGAAAGAACAGTTGGAGTCATATTGCAGATTAAAATGCAGTCTTTTAAAATTTAGTTTATTTGGGTTTTTATTTTGGAGGTTTGGTTTTATATGAGTATTGGTTCATAGTATAGTATATTGTTAGATCTATGTATGATACACACTGCATCACAAGAAGTTATAACTAGATTAGTGATTAACAATTTTTAAATCTTAAAAAGGAAGCAAAATGAATACTTTGTCTCCAATATTTAAAGGCGAGGCTTTAAATTTTTTCAAGGATATTTTATTTGACCTACTATATGTAAGAACAGTTTCCACATAAGTAAAATGGAGAAGGTATCTACCATTTTGCTTATTTTATTCTTTAGTTTTTTTTCAAGATTCATAAAATGAGAATATTTTACTATCTTAGAGTTTATTGTCCATTAATTTAGTAGAATCAGTATTAGAATGACAGGAGCACTAGATTGAAGTAAAGAAGCCTGGATTTGAAACTTGACTCTCACAAAGAAAGCCATTGGACTTTAATGAGATAGCTTTGAAAGGTGTAGCTTCAATTTATTTCATATACAATCCTTTTTCTATTCAACTCTAGATATGTGAACATATAAAAATGTACATTTATTTGGTGTTTTAAGTTTAGTATAAAAACATCGCAAACATCCTCCTCACACATTTACAAACACACACAAAAAGTACAAGAATTACTACCATTCCTCTCTGTGACATGACTAGCAGTTTTCTATCTCATTTCCAAGGATACATATCTTCAAGCAAGATACCCTAAGGGATGCAAAGGTGGGGAGAAACACAAGATAGCAAATCAAGGTACTAAATCTTGTGATTTGGTTTGTTCATCTGTGAAAAGAGGACACTGGATTGATGTCCTCTACGGTTCTTTCAAATTTCAGATTTATTGTCCTATGATTTCAAGGCTTTTATCAGCCCAAGATTAATAGTAGGGATCTACTATGCTAGTATTTTTAGATTTGTACTAACTGCTGCCCTCCATATACCATCGATGATTAAATCACAGGTTCTTGAATAATTGAAGATGAGTTAATGATATAGTACCATACGTTCATTACCATTAATTCCTGTATTTTGCTTTCCATTTCTTCCCTTTTATTACACTCTTCTTTTCTCTTTCTGCCTTCTTCACTGTTCATACCTGTCATTCCTTTTCCTTATCTTTTTCATTTTGTCTCTCAGTTTTCTACCTTAAAATAAGAGTAGAAGGTGAGTGAATATATGTTGTGAATTCATGTGATTTCAAACTATGAAGAATCAGAGTAGAATTCAAAATAGATTTACAGTTTCACAAATAAGAGGATGTTCTCTTTCTACTTTAGCCCTTAGGTCTGAGAGGAAAGATACAACATAGGGAAACAAAAGTTCAAACACATTAGATTTCAGGTATTTATTTTAATCTAAGTCACTTGTATATCCTATTTGTTTCCTTCTGCTTATTGTTTGCCACTATATCCCATCATGCAATGATACTGAATAGGAATAGTTTTTGTTTATTATTTCCAAATCCTTAAGGTCTATCACAGTGGCAGTACATAAAAGGCAACTTAGACATACCTTTATTGATTGAAAGAGGAGTAAGTGAAGGAAAATAACAAATTTTGTTTTTGAAAAAGCAAATTTTTACATCACCATTTTTTAGGTTCATATATGTTTTTACGAGGTTATAAATGCCTTAAGGGAGTAAATATTTTTTAGAGAAACATCTCTAGCCCCTCATCTAATCCAATGTTCTGCTCCTAGATACTTGTTGAATCATAGAATGTATTAGATACAGTAACCTAATAACCCAACATTTATATATGCATTTATGTGTGTATGCATAAATAATTCTTTTTGGCAAATATTTTTGTTACATGTAAAAAATTTAGATTCATTTTTGAAAATTCCAATTTCCAAATTTCCCCCTCTCTCCTTCCCTCCTTCCTCCTACCTATTTAGAAGATACAAAATATGATATTGATTATGCATGTAAATTCATGTAAAACAATTTCAGATAAGTCATTTTGAAAAAGAAAACATGCAAAGATAAAACAGGAAAAAATAACGAAAGTTTAAAAGAGTATGTTTCAATCTGTACTTGGAGTTCATCAGTTCCCTCTGTAGAGGTCAATAACAGTTTTGATCATGAGTCCTTTGGAATTGTTTTAGATCAGTGATGTGCCAACTTTTTAAAGAGCTGGCAAAGGAAAGGAAATGCTCATCTGTCAGTCTGTTTCTAAGGCAACTCATTTGGAGTTTCATTGTATTGTATCCTACTCATTGTATGTCAGATTAGGAATAATGTCTCGGGGCTGGATAGAATATTTCAGGGGGCTGCATCTGGCCCACAGCCATAGTTTGCCCATCACTGGATTAGATTATTGTATTGATCAAAGTAGCTAGATCTTTCACAGGAGATCATCATTACGATATTGCTATTACTTTCTACTATGTCATCCTGCTTCGGCTCATTTCACTTTCCATGAATTCACATAAATCTACCCAGTTTTTTTTTCCCTGAAAACTTTCTACTCACTTTTTCTCATAGCACAATTATATTCCATCACAATCATTTACCCCCCTTCAACTATTCCCCATTTGATGGATATCACCTCAATTTCTGACCCTTTGTCATCACAAAAAGAGGTTCTATCATGTCATGAAGGTATGGATAGATTTGAAGTGGTACCTCACAATAGTTTTATTTTACACTGTTATAATCAGTAGTGATTTAAAACGTTTTTCCCATGATGATAGCTTTGATTTCTTCTTCTAAAAAGTTTGTTCATAGCATTTGACCATTTATCAATTGATAAAAGGATTATATTTTTGCTGCATATTTGAGAAATGAAGCCCATAGTAATTTGCTGTAACTTTCCTAGTTATGATGTTATTCTGGCTGCATTAGTTTTAGTTGTACATTTTTTAATGTTATGAAATCAAAACTATCTGTGATCTTTTCTATCTTTTGTTAATCACAAACCCTTCCCTTATTTACAGATTTAGTACATTTTTCATGACCTTTAATTTACACATAATATCATCCTTTATTTCTAAAACATTTATCTGTTTGGACCTTATTTTTGCATATAGTATGAAATGTCTTTCTATGCCTAGTTCTTGACAAACTATTTTCTGGTTTTCATGGCAATTTTTGTCAAATGGTTAGTTCTTAGCCCAGGAGTTTAGCATATCTTTTATATGCTAATATATCAGATTCTTCAGTCATTTGCTGCTTTGTACCCAATCTATTCCACTGATCTTTTCCAATAATGGATTGTTTTTTATGATTCCTGTTTTGTAATGTAGGTTGAAATCTCTTACTGCTAGATGGCCTTACTTCATATTTTTTCATTGATTGCCTTAATATTCTTGTTATTCCAAATGAATTTTGTTATGTTTTAGCTCTATAAAATAATCCTTTGGTAGTTTGAATAATATCGTACAGAATAAATTAACTGAGAATAAATTAACTGACTTAGGGTAAATTGCCTTTTTAAATATGTGTTCAGCCCATCCATGAACAAGTAATATTTCTCCATTTCTACAGATCAATCTTTATTCATGCAAAATATGCTTTTATAATTATGTTTATTATTTACTTTCTGGGTTTATCTTGGTAAGCAGACACACAATATTGTATTTAGTCTGCAGTCATTTTGAATGGAATTTCTTTCTCATGCTGCTCATATTTATTGGACAATAAATGAAGTTTGATGATTTATTGATTTTATTTTAGAACTTTCAGTTTTGCTAGAGTTGTTAATCGTGTAATCTTTTAGTTGATTCTCTAGGATTCTCCAACTATACCATCCTCTCATCTGCAGAGTAAATTTTCTTTCTTATATGTATAGGTATGAATATGTATATAATGTATATGAGTAAATGTATACATATATTATTTTTTATTGCTATAAGTAAAATTCCTAACATAATATTGAATAGTGGTGGTTATAATGAACATTGTTGCTTCACCCTTAATTTTCTTGTGAATGCTTCAAAAGTATCCCCATAATAGATAATGTATATCATTGGTTTTAGATAGATATTATTTGTCATTTTGACAAAGTATCCCTTTATTCCTATGCTTTCAAGTATATTAATAGGAATGGGTATTTACTTTTTGCATATAGTCATATAAGAATATGATTTTTGTCATTTTTGTTATTGTTAGGGTCAATTATGACAATAGTTTCCTAATGTTGAAGAAACCTTATGTTTCTGGTATGACTCCCATCTAGTCACAGTATATGATCTTTGTGATATATTGCTTTGATCTCCTTATTAGCCTATTATTTAGATTTTTTGCATCTATATTTATTAATGAAAGTGGCCTATAGATTCCTCTGTTTTTGCCGTCTGGTTTATGTATCAAAATCATATTTATGTCATATTAGAAATTTGGTACAACATTCTTTACTTATTTTTTTCAAATAGTTTGTAGTGTGTTCTGATTAATTGTTCTTTAAATGTTTTGTTAAAATACTTGCAAATCCATATAGTCCTAAAGATTTTTAATTAGAAATCTCATTAGTGTTTTGTTCAATTTCTTTTCTATAATTATTTGTTTTCTTTTTAGAATTCAAAAATGTTTTTAACATTCATCAATTTTATTTAGTTTGTAAGCATACTTGCATATAATTGGGTAAAATAATTACCAATAACTGAATTTCATTGTCACTGGTAGTACATTCACATTTTCAGTTTCGATACTGATATTTTGATTTTCTTCCTTTTAAAAATCAAATCAAAGAGTGGATTAACTGTTTTATTACCTTTCAACATAAATCAGGTTTCTAGTTTATGAATATATAAAAATCACATTCAATTTTATTAATCTCTCCCTTCTTTTCTGAAATTCCACTTTGGTGTTTGAATGGTGATTCTCAATTTGTTTTTTTTTTCCATTTTGTAGTTGCATGCCTCATTCTTTGACCTGTTCTTTTTCCTTTTCATTGATTCATGCATTTAGAAATATAATTTTCCCTTTAGTGATGCTTTTCCTGTTTCCCACAAAATTTAGGCATGCAGTCTCATTATTTTCATTCTCCTTAAGGAAATTAGTGGTTCATTAAGATTTATATTTTTATTCATTTTCAGTATGAGCTTATTTAATTTTCAATTTAATCTGTGAATTTGAATCTGCAGTTGTCTTTTTCAAAATTTTATTGCATTATGGTCTGAACAAAGGTTCATTTAACAATTTTGCTTTTCTGCATTTGGTTGTGAAGATATTATGCCACAATACGTGGTTATTTTTATGAAAGTGCCATGTACAGATGTGAAAAAGGTACAATTATTTTTTCCATTCAATTTTCTCTAGAGTCTACTATATCTGTTTTCTGAGATTATATTCATCTCCTTAACTTCTTTCTTATTTATTTCATGGTTAGATTTATCTCTGAAGGAGGAAACTTGAGGTGCCCCATCAATATAGTTTAACTCTATATTTCCTCCTTTAATTCATTAGCCTTTTCCTTAATGATTTGAATGCTATCTTCTTTGGTGCAAATTCTTTTAATATAGGTAGTGTTTCATTTTCTATGATGCCTTTTAACAAGGTGTAGTTCTTCTAATCAATTTTTAATTAGGTCTATCTTGCTTTTATTGTGTCTGAGATAATCATTATTGCCTCTGTCTTTTTTACTTTAGCTAAAGTATAATAAATTCTGAATTAGTATCTTATTTTGACTCTGTATATGTCTCTGATTCTTGTGTTTCTTATAAAAACAAAAACAAAAAATATGTTTTTGGATTGGGGTTTCTAATTCAAACTGTTATCCATTTCCTTTTAATGGGCAAATTCATCCTATTCACAGTGAGGATTGCTATCTATACATTTCCCTCTATTCTATCCTAGCCTTTTAAATATGTGTGTATGTGTGTCTGTCTACATTTTCTTTATCTCTGTCTCTGTCTCTCTTTCTGCTGTCCCTCCTCTAAAGTCTGATTTGCTTCTGACCACTGCTTTACTTTATCCATACTCCCTTTCATCACTATTGTATTCCTTCCTTCTCCTTCCCTATTGAGTAAGAGAGATTTCTAAACACAGTGATTATATGTATATGTATTTTTCTTCTTTGAATGGATTTAATGCAAATGGCATTCTAGTATTTCCCCACCACAGAATTTTCCCCCAGTGTAAAACCTCTTCCTATGTTATTCTTAGATATTCTCATATGTTTGTTCCCTGTTCTTTCTCTTACTTCCCCCTTTTCCCAGTCAAGCCTCTTCCTCATTCTTACATTTTTTACATCATGCTAACATAATTAATTTCTATATCCTCCATAAATATACTGTCCTTATAACTGCTCTAAAAATAAAATTATTAGAGGTTACATATACTATCTTATCACATAGAAATTGAACAGTTTAATCTAATGGAGTCTCATGTTTTTTCTTTCTCATTTTTTTTGCTTCTCATGTATTTGAAAATCAAGTTTTCTGTTCTGCTGTGGTCTTTTCTTCAGGAATTTTTGATGACAATTTCAACAAATATCAATACTTTACCTTGAAGGATTAGATTCTGAATTTTTGGGGGGGAGAGTAGTTTATTATTGACTATAATTCCAGGGTTTTGTTTTTTTTTTTACTTTCCATGGTATATTACAAGACTTCTCTTTTAACTTGGTAGCTGCTAAATCTGGTAACATCCTAACTATGGATGCATGCTAATTGAATGGTTCCGTTTTAGCAACTTAAAGGATTTTTTTTCTTTTTGACTCAGAAACTCTGAAATTTAGCCATAGTATTTCATGAATTTTTCATTATTTGACCTCTTTTAGGTGCTGATTGATTGATTCTTTTAATTTCTATTTTACCTTTGGTTCTGGGCTATCAAAGAAGTTTTCCTTGAAAATTTCTGAAAATATGATGTCAGTTATCTTTCTTTGAACATGCTTCCTTGAGATAAGTATTTTTTTCTGAAAATTTCACATTCTTCAATTTTACACACATTTTTTACTTTGTTTTATTGGCTTTTGATATTTCCAGGGGTCATTAACTCCTACTTCTTACTTCTAATTTTAAAGGAATAATTTCCTTCAGTGAGCTTTCCTATCACTTTTTATTTATGGCCAATTCTATTTTTATACAGTGTCATTTTCTTCAATATTTTTAGTACTTCTTTTATCAAAGATTAATTAACCTTTTATAATTTTCTGGCATCACGCATTTCTTTTCTGCAACTTTATTTCTACCACACTTTTTGATTTTTAAAAAAAAATTTATTTTGCATATTTCCCATAGTTACATGTTTCATGTTCTTTCCCTCTCCCTCAAACCCCACTAACCCCCTTAGCTGCCACACAATTCCACTGGGTTTTACATGTATCACTGATTAAGACTTAATTCTATATTGATAGTTGGACTAGAGTTATCATTTAGTGTCTACATCCCCAATAATATCCCCATGAGCCATAGCCAAATCAAAAGCTTCCAAGTTAAGGAGAATATATTACAAGAAGCCAGAAAGAGGCAATTCCGATATCAAGGAACACCAATCAGGATTACTGGTAGCCTCCACACTACAAGACCGCAAGGCTTGGAACATGATATTAAGAAAGGCAAGAGAATTCGGTCTACAACCAAGGATCACCTAGCCATCAAAATTGACTATATACTTCCAGGGGAAAGTATGGGCATCTAACAAGATAGAAGATTTCTGAGTATTTGCAAAGAGAAGACCAGGACTAAATGGAAAGTTTGATATCTAAACACAAAAACTAAGAGAAACAAGAAAAGTTAAATAAGAAAGAGAGGGGGAAGAAAGAAAACTCTTATCTTTAAATTGCCTTCTTCAAGGAACTCCATAGGATCAAATTATTTGTATTCCTATATGGAGAAATATTCTGTCTTAATTTTAAAAAATGTACTCACTATTATAGTAATTAGAAGAATTAGTCAAAAGGAGAGGTTGGAGTACTAAATGGTCTAAGAAGATATGGGGGGAAAGTATGCAGGGGGATAGAAGATGGCCCCAAGAGTAACTTGAAGGATTAAGAAAAATAGGATAATCTATACCATACAAAGAGGGCATGGAAAGGGGAAGGGATTAATATTATTATAAGAGGAGAGGAAGAGAGCTTTATTAGGAAATATTTAAACCTCACTCTCAGCAGAATTAATCCTGAGAGGGAAGATTAGCTATATCCATTGGGATATCAAATTCTATCTAGCCCTATGGATAAAGTTAGAAGGGATAAACCAAGTGGTGCAGTGGGGTGGGAAGTTCTTAAAGGGAGGGGGAAGGGAATTGATTATGCCTTAAAAATAATAAGAGGGGAAGGGAGGGAATGGAAAGTGTAGTAAACCAGGGGAGGGGACAAAGGGGATTGATTTAAAACAAACCACTGGTTTGAAGAAAATACCATAAGAAGGGGTAGAACTAGGAGAGGATACCAAAACATCAGGTAATACACAGCTGAAAATTATAACCCTGAAAGTGAATGGGATGAACTCACTCATAAAACAGAAGCAAATAGCAGAGTGGATTAGAAAACAAAATCCTACCATATGTTGTTTTAAAGAAATACATGTGAGGCAGGTGGACGTACACAGGGTTAAGGTCAATGGCTGGGGTAAAATCTTTTGAGCTTCAACTGAGAAAAAGAAGGCAGGAGAGGCAATCATGATTTCTGATAAAGCCAAAATAAATATAGATCTGATTAAAAGAGATGGGAAAGGTAACTACATCCTGATAAAAGGCAGTATAGATAATGAGGAAATAATAGTACTCAACATGTATGCACAAATGGTATAGCATCCAAATTTCTAAATAAGAAACTGCCAAAGCTCAAGGAGGAAATAGATAGTAAAAGTATACTTCTGAGAGATCTAAATATTCCTCTATCAGATCTAGATGAATCAAACCAAAAAATAAATAAGAAAGAGATAAGAGAGGTGAATGAAATCCTAGAAAAATTAGAGTTAATAGATATGTGGAGAAAAATAAATAGGGACAAAAAGGAATACATCTCCTTTTCAGCTTCACATGGTACATTCACAAAGATTGATCGTGTACTAGGACATAGAAACATGGCAAACAAATGTAAAAGAGCAGAAATAATAAATGTAACCTTTTCAGATCATAAGGCAATAAAAATAATAATTAGTAAAGGCACATGGACAGGCAAATCAAAAACTAATTGGAAATTAAATAATATGATTCTCCAAAATCAGATAGTTAAAGAAGAAATCATAGAAACAATTAATAATTTCATTGAAGAGAATGACAATGAAGAGACTACATACCAAAACATATGGGATGCAGTTAAAGCAGTAATCAGGGGAAAATTTATATCATTGAGTGCATATAAAAAAATTAGAGAGGGCAAAGATCTATGAACTGGGCATGCAACTTAAAAATCTAGAAAATGAACAAATTAAAAATCCCCAGTTAAAAACTAAATTAAAGAATATAAAAATTAAAGGAGAAATCAATAAAAGTGAAATTAAAAGAACTATTGAATTAATAAATAAGACTAGAAGCTGGTACTTTGAAAAAACAAACAAAATTGACAATGTACTGGTCAATCTAATAAAAAAAAGGAAAGAAGAAAACCAAATTATCAGTATCAAAGATGAAAAGGGAGACCTCACCTTTAATGAAAAGGAAATCAAGGCAATCATTAAAATCAGTTTGCCCAATTATATAGCAATGCATACAGCAATCTAGGTAATATGGATGAATATTCCCAAAAATATAAATTGTCCAGTTTTCTAGCAGAAGATTGAACAAGCCATCAAAGAACTCCCTAAGAAAAAATCCCCAGGACCATATTGACTCACAAGTGAATTCTATCAAACCTTCAAAGAACAACTAATTCCAATAGTATACAAACTATTTAACACAATAAGCAAAGGAGTTCTACCAAACTCCTTTTATGACACAAATATGTTACTATTCCTAAAGCCAGGTAGATCAAAAACAGAGAAAGAAAACTACAGACGAATCTCCTTAATGAATATAGATGCAAAAATTTTAAACAGAATACTAGCAGAGACTCAAGCAAGTGATCACGAGGGTTATTCATTATTATCAGGTGGGATTTATACCAGGAATGCAAGGATGGTTCAGTATTAGGAAAACCATTCACATAATCGACCATATTAACAAGCAAAACAACTAAAACCACATTATTATCTTAATAGATGCAGAAAAAGGCTTTTACAAAATACAACACCCATTCCTACTGAAAACACTAGAAAGTTTAGAAATAGAAGGGCCTTTCCTAAAAATAATAAGCAGTGTATATCTAAAACCACCAGCAAACATCATCTGCAATTGGGATAAATGAGAAGCATTCCCAATAAGATCAGGAGCGAAACAAGGATGCCCATTATCACCTCTATTATTTAACATTGTACTAGAAACACTCGCAGTAGCAATTAGAAAACAAAAAGAAATTGAAGTTATTAAAATAGGCAGTGAGGAGACCAAGCTATCTTTGCAGATGATATGAATGTCTACTTAAAAAATTCTAGGAAATCAACTATAAAGTAAGGGAAAATAATCAACAATTTTGACAAAGTTCCAGGATACAAAATAAATGTACATAAATCATCAGCATTTCTATATATTTCAAACACATCTCAGTAGCACGTGTTAGAGAAAGAAATTGAATTTAAAATCACCCTAGAGCCTAGGGCCTAGACGATATAAAATACTCGGGAATCTATCTGCCAAGACAAACACAGGAATTATACAAACACAACTAGGAAACCCTTTCCACAAATCAAAAGTAGATCTAAACAATAGGGAAAACATTGATTGCTCATGGGTAGGACGAACTAAAATAATAGAAATGACCATCCTACCTAAACTAATTTACTTATTTATTGCTATACCTATCAAACTACCAAAAAACTTTTTTTACTGAATTAGAAAAAACTATAACAAAATTCATTTGCAAGAACAAAAGACCAAGAATATCGAGGGACATAATGAAAAAAAAAAACTGAAGGAAGGTAGCCTAGCAGTACCAGATCTTAAACTGTACTATAAAGTAGTAGTCATCAAAACAATATGGAACTGGTGAAGAGACAGAAGGGAGGATAAGTGGAGTAGACTTGGGGTAAATGATCTAAGCAAGACAGTCTATGATAAAGCCAAAGAACCCAGCTTTTGGGATAAAAACTCACTATTTGACAAAAACTGCTGGGAAAATTGGAAAACAATATGAAAGAGATTAGGCCTATATCAACATCTCACATCCTACACCAAGATAGATTCAGAATCTGTGAATGATTTGAATATAAAGAGGGGAACTATAAATAAATTAAGTGAACACAGAATAGCATACTTGTCAGATCTCTGGGAAAGGAAAGATTTTAAAACCAAGCAAGAGTTAGAAAAAATTACAAAATGTAAAATAAATGATTTTGATTATATTAAATTTAAAAGCTTTTGTACAAACAAAAACAATGCAACCAAAATCAGAAGAGAAACAACAAATTGGGAAAAAATCTTTATAACATAAAAACTCTGACAGGGGTCTCATTACTCAAATATACAAGGAGTTAAATCAATTGTATAAAAAATCAAGCCATCTCCCAATTGATAAATGGGCAAGGGACGTGAATAGGCAATTTTCAGATAAAGAAATCAAAACTATCAATAAGCACTTGAGAAAGTGTTCTAAATCTCTACTACTTAGAGAAATGCAAATCAAAACAACACCTAGCAGATTGATTAAAATGACAGCAGGGGAGAGTAATGAATGTTGGAGGGGATGTGGCAAAATTTGTACATTAATGCATTGTTGTTGGAGTTGTAAACTGATCCAATCATTCTGGATAGCAATTTTGAACTATGCTCAAAGGGCTTTAAAAGACTATCTGCCTTTTGATTCAGCCATAGCACTGCTTGGATTATACCCCAAAGAGGTAATAAGGAAAAAGTCTTGTACAAAAATATTTATAACCATTCTCTTTGTGGTGGCAAAAATTTTGAAAATGAGAGAATGTCCTTTGTTTGGGGAATGGCTGAACAAATTATGATATCTGTTGGTGATGGAATACTATTGTGCTGAAAGGAATAATAAACTAGAGGAATTCCATGTGAATGGAAAGACCTCCAGGAATTGATGCAGTGTGAAAGAGCAGATCCAAGAGAACATTATACACGGATACTGTTACACTGTGGTACAATTGAACATAAAGGACTTCTCTTATAGCAGCAATGCAAGGATCCAGAGCAAGGCTGAGGGACTTATGAGAAAGAAAACTAGCCACATTCAGAGGAAGAATTGTGGGAAGAGAAACACAGAAGAAAAACAAGTGCTTGCACACATGGACTGATGGGGATATTATTGGGGATGTAGACACTAAACAATAACTCTAGTCCAACTATCAATAATATGGAATTAAGCCTTGATCAATGATACATGTAAAATTCAGTGGAATTGTGTGACGGCTAAGAGGGGGGTTATGGTGGTTTGGGGGAGAGGGAAAGAACATGAAATATGTAACTAGGGGAAATATTCAAAATAAAAATTAAAAAAATAAAATAAAATAAAAATTTTGATATATTGAGGTATAATATTCATCAGTGGAATGTAATCATCATTTTTAATCCAGAGACTTTCATATTTTTCTTTTTACCACCGTTGTTTCCCACTTTTGGCAATGGAAATATTTAAGGCAGATGGGGTTAAATTCCTCATACCAGCTTATAAATTGCTGTTGCAGTACTTAGTATGAATGGTTGTGGATTCCCTAAACTTCAGTCATACTCATACCCAAATAGCAGTACTAAAATATATCCAAAAGGAAAATATAGGATTTTAAGATAATACACCAAATTGAATTTTTAGATAATACACCATCTTGTATTTCTGTCCATTTATGACTTTTATATGTTCATGTGGTCACTGACTTATGAACTTTATTCAGTAAATAAATGGATTTTAATGCCCCACATCATAAAAACATGAGTATACCAAAGACTACCAGTCCTTATAGTTTAGCTATAGCCAGGTATGACAATGACGTTCAAAATTCTATGTGAAAATCAAATACACAGACTTCTTCACCTCATAACAAATTAAAACACATTTTTGGAAGAAATAAACTTCAGGAACTACAAGTTTGCAATATTAAACAATTGTAGGTTAAAGTTTTCTCAGTAGCAGTAGCTTGGGCACCACACCAGGCCACAACTCCTAAATATTTATGAGGGAAAATTCTAAGAAAGTAAAGTCAGCTATATTTAAGACATACACAAAAGCAATACTAAAAATGATATTCTCCTAGTAAAGATATAGAGCATATTCTCAAAAGACCTTCTTTTCTAAGAGAGCTACAAACTAAGCTAGCCAGAGAAAGAAAGTCCTAGTGTCTTTATATCCCTAAAGAGCATTTATTATAGATGTAAAAAGGTCTGTGCATGTCAGCTACATGCTGAACTTTATTTCACAAACAAAATTCAAAAGCCCACAACTGCTGAATTAAGTGGAAAAAAACAGAAATTGCCTGAATACAGGCTATTTTTTTTTGCTACAAACTAGGATGGGACTAAATATTTGAATATTTTTCAAGTCAAAAGCTAATGATCAAAGGTGATTTTAGCATTTCAGCAAACACAATAATTATGTTTAAACCCAAGGAAAGACAATGCTAAAAAATTAAAGTTTCCTAAAATAAAGAGATCTAAGATTGAATATCATCTAGTTTCAATGGAAAAGGCATAAAATTGGGACAAGCAGTTACATGACCAAAAAATAGCAAACTACATTCCATGAACCAATTAAAATATGTGTTTTATTATTGCCTTTCATTGCCAATGAATGGTAAGCTCTCTGCCTCAACTCTTGCTACCTACCCATTATTCCTTGTTCTCTTCCCATTAAAAATATAAGTAGTTTTTAGTGGAAATTAGTTCATTCTTTGCACTTATATTCCCAGAAACTAGTAAAATGCCTGACACAATAGGACCTTAACAGATACTTGTTAATTGATTTCTTTAAAAATTTGTCCAACCAATTCTCTGTCCTTTGTCATGTATCTTTAATTATTCCCTTTCCATTGACACTTATTTCTTTGCTAAGAGGCTTACATCTCAATAACCTTAATATAAATCCATCAGTCATATATGTACTAACCCTAAGAGATCATCCTATTTCTTTTTTCCCCTTTAACTACAAAAGTGCATATACCATCAATACTTTCTCGCCATTGACTCACTCTCCAGTGCGTTACAAACTGGTATTTGTCCCCATCACTCTATTGAAACTACTTTCCTTTTAAAGCAAAGGAGTCCTACCAAATTCCTTTTATAACACAAATATAGTACTGATTCCAAAGCCAGGTAGATCAAAAACAGAGAAAGAAAACTAGAGACCAATTTCCCTAATGTACATAGATGTAAAAATCTTAAATAGAATACTAGCAAAGAGACTCCAGCAAATGATCAACAGGATTATCCACCATGATCAGATGGGATTTATACCAGGAATGCAAGGATGGTTCAACATTAGGAAAACCATCCACATAATTGACCATATCAACATTCTAACAAACAAAAATCACATGATTATCTCAATAGATTTAGAAAAAGCCTTTGACAAAATACAGTACCCATTCCTATTGAAAACACTGGAAGGTTTAGGAATAGAAGGACCTTTCCTAAAAATAATAAACAGTATATACCTAAAACCATCAACAAACATCATATGCAATGGGGATAAATTAGAAGCCTTTCCAATAAGATCAGGAGTGAAACAAGGATGCCCATTATCACCTCTATTATTCAACATAGTACTAGAAACACTATCAGTAGCAATTAGAGAAGAAAAGGAAATTGAAGGTATCAAAATAGGCAATGAGGAGACTAAGCTAATACTCTTTGCAGATGATATGATGGTCTACTTAAAAAATCCTAGAGAATCAACTAAGAAGCTTGTAGAAATAATCAACAACTTTAGCAAAATTGCAGGATATAAAATAAATGCACATAAATCATCAGCATTTCTATATATTTCCAACATATTAGAGCAGCAAGAGGTAGAAAGAGAAACACCATTTAAAATCACCCTAGACAATATAAAATACTTGGGAATCTATCTACCAAAACAAACAAAGCAATTATACGAAAACAACTACAAAACACTTTCCAGACAATTAGAACTAGATCTAAACAATTAGAAAAACATTGATTGCTCATGGGTAGGACAAACTAAAATAATAAAAATGACCATCCTACCTAAACTAATTTACTTATTTATTACTATACCTATCAAACTACCAAAAAACTTCTTTACTGAATTAGAAAAAACTATAACAAAGTTCATTTGGAATAACAAAAGATCAAGAATATTGAGGGAAATAATGAAAAAAAAATGTGAAGGAAGGTGGCTTAGCAGTACCAGATATTAAACTGTACTATAAAGCACTGGTCATCAAAACGGTATGGTTCTGGCTAAGAGACAGAGGGAGCATCAGTGGAATAGACTTGGGGTAAATGACATCAGCAAGACAGTGTATGATAAACGCAAAGAGCCTAACTTTTGGGACATGAATCCACTATTTGACAAAAACTGCTGGGAAATTTGGAAAACAATATGGGAGAGATTAGGTTTAGATCAACATCTCACACCCTACACCAAAATAAATTCAGAATGGGTGAATGACTTGAATATAAAGAGAGGAACTATAAATAAGTTAAGTGAACACAGAATAGAATACTTGTCAGATCTCTGGGAAAGGAAAGCTTTTAAAACCAAGCAAGAGTTAGAAAAAATTACAAAATGTAAAATAAATGATTTTGATTATATTAAATTTAAAAGCTTTTGTACAAACAAAAACAATGCAACCAAAATCAGAAGAGAAACAACAAATTGGGAAAAAATCTTTATTACAAAAAAACTCTGACAGGGGTCTCATTACTCAAATATATAAGGAGTTAAATCAATTGTATAAAAAAATCAAGCCATCTCCCAATTGATAAATGGGCAAGGGACATGAATAGGCAATTTTCTGATAAAGAAATCAAAAGTATCAATAAGCACATGAGAAAGTGTTCTAAATGTCTACTAATTAGAGAAATGCAAATCAAAACAACTCTGAGGTATCACCTCACACCTAGCAGATTGGCTAAAATGAAAGAAGGGGAGAGTAATGAATGCTGGAGGGGATGTGGGAAAATTGGGACATTAATGCATTGTTGGTGGAGTTGTGAACTGATCCAACCATTCTGGCTGGCAATTTGGAATTATGCCCAAAGAGCTATAAAAGAATGTCTCCCCTTTGATCCAGCCATGCCATTGTTGGGTTTGTACCCCCAAAGAGATCATAGATAAACAGACTTGTACAAAAATATTTATAGCTGCTCTGTTTGTGGTGGCAAAAAACTGGAAAATGAGGGTATGTCCTTCAATTGGGGAATGGCTGAACAAACTGTGGTATATGCTGGTGATGGAATACTATTGTGCTCAAAGGAATAATAAACTGGAGGAATTCCATGTTAAATGCAAAGACCTCCAGGAATTGATGCAGAGTGAGAGGAGCAGAGCCAGAAGAACATTGTACACAGAGACCCATAGACTGTGGTAAAATCGAATGTAATGGACTTCTGTACCAGCAGCAATGCAATGACCCAGGACAATTCTGAGGGATTTATGGAAAAGATGCTACCCACATTCAGAGGAAGAACTACATGAGGGGAAACAGAGAAGAAAAACAACTGCTTGAACACATGGTTTGAAGGGGACATGACTCGGATGTAGACTTGAAACTAGCACACCAATGCAACTACCAACAATTTGGAAATAGGTCTTGATCAATGACACATGTTAAAAACCAGTGAACATGAGCACCAGTGATGTTGGGGGGTGGGGAGATTGGGTGTTGAAGTTACATGAATCATGTAACCATGATAACTTTTCTAAAAAACAAAAATTATAAAAAATATAATAAAGTCAAAGACTCCCACCAAGATCAATTCCAATGCCTTTTCTGTCTTCATTCTCCTGGGTTGAACAGTACTGACCATCTTCTCTTTCTGGATGCTCTAATGCCTTTATTTCTATTATAACCCTTACATGGTAACTATCTCTCCTCTCTATCTGACTTGTCTTCTTTTCCTGCTTTCAATGCTCATGTTTTTCAATACTCTGCCCTCAAGTTCTTTTCCTCTTCTCTTTTTAATACTATGTCATTTGCTTATCACTCACTGTCCTAATATGAATTTGGAGTACAACCCCCCAATTTTTGTTTGTTGTTGTCTATGACCCTGAAATCCGTTGCAATCTCTGAATCAACATTTTGAATTAAAAACTCACCAGTTTTGTATCAGAAATTGGTATAGCTGAAGACAGATTTTTTTTTTCTTCTTAGGGTAGAAGATAATTTAAATAGGAGTGGTAAAACACATGGAAATGTCAAGGTATGTCCAGCCATATTAAGGGGAGGTTCTGCTTACCTCTATTTCAACTTGTGTTTTGGATAAAGGTAGAGAACTGCCATAGTGATGGGACCTTGTTGGGTGACTTTCACACCAACAGATGATTATATTGTGTTATTTAAAATCACTTGGGATATTTGGAACTACATTTCCTCTGGTCCAAAGAGTTTCCTGGGTTTCCTGTTTTGGATTACATATTCAAGGTGAGGAATGGCTTTAAATAGGGGGAAAGTGACTTTGAACTTCCTCTTTAGCTACTGGGCGTGGGAAGATACGAAAAGGTAAAATGGCTGAGGCAGGAGTTTGAATACTTACAGGCGTGTGGTCTAATGATTTTAACTCTATCAGCATGGCTTTTATTAAAATACTATTCTCCCTTTTAATATCGGCTATCTTCATTTTTAAAAATAACAATATATCAAATACTTTGGCTCATGCTCGTAAGGAAGTATATTTTATGGTGGAGGACTGTGTCTCCTCAGTTTCCAGTCTCCCAAGTAAAAGCCTTATCCGCTTTGTTATGTTATGAGTTATGTTATAATTCTATCCCTTCACCCCTTTCCCAAGCCTACTTCTCTTGCTGAGGAGACCTTGAGGAGTTTCTGTTTTGGGTAACAATACCAAAAATTCACTGAGTAAACTATTTTTAATGATAGTATTGTCAATGGCCCTTTACTGTGCCTTTCTTCATTCCTCCTGTCATTTACCTTTATATTAATTCTACCTCTACAAAACTGGTGCACCCATTATATATTTTCTCTGCCTATGGCTAGCTAGCATCATCCTTCCAACCTTCATTATAAGCCATCATCTCTATTACAGAAGTCTTATATGTATCTTCCCCTCTTTACTCTGAACTACAATATGTTCAGCTAGTTGAATATTATCAACCAAATATTGTCTGACCACAGCTGAGCATACAATTTTTCTGCTAAATGAGTCCAAATTATTTAGGCTAGAATTCAAGACATTCTACCTTTGGTATCCTCTTACTTTATAATACATACCTCTTTCTCTTTAGGTTTTTCATCTCTAAAATGATAGTTAGATTAAATGACTTTCACAGTTCTTTCTAAGTCTAAATCAATGGAAAAGTCATCCTACTCCCCATCATGTACCTTTAGAAAATGAAATGCAAATGCCATTTTCATTTTGTGATCTCCTTGACATCTTTGTTGACTACCCCTTCCTTCTTGACATTTTTCCTTTCCCTGATTTCAAAGATACCACATTCTCTAGGTTTTGTGCATCAAAAGAGTAAAATATGTCTATTTGCTTCTTCCCATCCAGTATATTGTTTTTCTTAGGATCTAAAAGGCCTTTTTCTACACATTTTTAACTATGAAAAAGTAACCATTATTTAAGAGCAATTTAAAATGTCACCTTCTCAAGGAAGTCCTCCATGATTTACCAGGTAGAAAATTACTGTCCTTTTTTTAGATTTCTCACAGTAGTTTGTTTTTATTTCTTATGCAATTATATTTGTTTTTGTTGTCTATGTATAAGTCATATGCATCTTGCTCAATTACAAACTCATCAAGGATCAGCTTTTACTTTTTTTTTCTATCTCCCAGTGTGCTTAATATATTGCTCTGAAGATAAAAAAGAACTTGGGAAATGTCATCAGAATTTCTTAAATTTTTACATGCAATTATCTAACTATCTATATTTTTTTGGATTTTGTCATTGTTGGGGATGAAATTATTTTCATTCCCAGTACATTTATTTGGGAAAAGAACCTTATCTATCCCAGACTTAACAAATCCTATTATAGTTAACACATGCTCAAGCTAAAGATAGTGAATTAATGCAATACTTTGTACTGTGATGACAGTGAAAGGCAACTTCTTGTAATGATAGAGAAGGCAAAAGGCATGGAGAAAGGAATTTCTGAGTTCTAGTTCTGCCTTGGAAACTTATTAGCTTTATGTCCCTGAATAAGTTGATTAACTTCACTCAGTTTAAGTTTTCCCATCTGTAAAATGGGCATAAATAATAATAGTTTCTACTTCTCACAGTTATAGTGAGGATAAAAATTTAGTCAAGTGTTCCACAAACTTTAAAGCAAGATATTTGTAAAGTGTCTCACAAAGTTTAAAGCATTATATTCAGTTGTTTGTTTGTTTTTTTCAGTAGGGTCTCACTCTTCCTGACCCCATTTGAGGTTTTTCTTGATAAAATGGAATGGTTTGCCATTTCTTTCTCCAGTTCTTTTTTATAGATAAGGAAACTGGGGAAAACAGGGCTAAATGACTGGTCCAAATTAACACACCTAGTAAATATCTGAGGCTGGATTTGAACTCAGAAAGATGAGTCTACTTAACTCCAGGTCAAGAACTCAGGGCACTAAAACCACCTAGAAATCCATATATAAATATACAAAGCAAGCATCATATAAATTCTAGCTATTATTAATAATTATTATTATGGGATAAAAATGGGGCAGTGAAAGGAGTGCTACATTTGAACTCAGAGAATGTGGGTGCAAGTTCAGCCTTCCAGATTTATCGCCTCTGTGATGCTGATCACGTCCTATAACTTCCTTCAGTTTCAGTTTCTTCCCTGTAAATTAATGAATTGTGTTAGCTAGCCTGCATGGTCTCTTCTATCTCTAAATCTACATATAATTTTGTGAGCAGATGACTTATGAACTCTTTCTCAGCTGCAAATCTATAATACCACCATAATTGTCTGTGATGATGGACTTGAGCTGGCTGTAATCAATTGCTCTAACTCTCATAGTGATATCACCGCAAATACTATCTTGATTTATCATAGGCAACATCATCACTCTCAGCTTGCATAGTATGCTGACCATGTGGCAGATGTTCTCCAGTAGAGCAAAACAGTTTTGGAATTCTTCACTGCCTATTTTTTTAAAAAAAGGAGAAAAAACAGTAGTAGCGAAAATTTAGAACTTGGCAACTCTGACATTTATATTAGTGACATAGAGATGTAGATATGAATATAAATGCAGAGATAGCTGTGGTTTAAATCCATATTTATAATATTTCCTTACAGATCACTCACAATTTTCCTATTTCTCTCCCTTTTCTATCCTTTTGTATATATTTGAAAATCACATTGCTATGCAGTCCTTAAAAGCAATTTTTTTCATGTCATACAACACATTTTTCAGAGCAATATGACATTTATTGCTAGGCACAAAATATCATCGATCAGAAATACAATGCTCATTTTATTGGCTTACATGATTTTTCTCTTAGAAATATAAAATTAAAAATAAAGGGAAAATCCTATTAAGTCACATATGCCCTTTCTCTGTCAGTATTGTTCCCTAAAGCATATTGTGTCTATTTCTTTTATTCAGTCTAGTATTAAATGACCCAAGAATGACTTGTCTGTTGCCTCCTTTGGGGGACTACAGTAATCTAAAGACCAAGAGACCTCAATCTCATCACACCTACCCTTTGAATCTATAAGAAAGTGGTCTTTACAGATATATTGTATAGTGGAAAATATATGAAAGTAGATCATAAAAAGCAACAACTTCTCCAAAAATAATTTAATGTTCTATAAATCTGACATTGACCTTTTATGCTTAGGTACTTTTAAAACTGCTATTGTTTGTAGAAATATAAATCACTGTAATGGGAACATTTCTCACTCCATACTCAGAAACAATGTTTTGCCCACAAGTAAAATGTGGCAGATACCAAAATGAAAGTCTCCATCTAGAATCTCCAGAGTATTGGTGCCTTTTCAAATATCAAGCCTGGGACCCAAGAAGAACAGTTACACTAGCTCCAGCCCACCATTCCATGACCAGCAAGAATGAAGTAGCCCTCTTCTAATAACCAATGCCAGAATCCCTGTCTGGTAAGGAAATGCTCAGACAGATTACTTGAGCTTATTTCTAATATCAAACCTAAACTCAAGTCTGGTAACCAGTTTACTTCCACAATTTGTTGCCAAGCAAGATAAGTGGGAATCCACTCCAAATTCTCCACTTTCCCCAGGGTCCTGTATTACACTGAAAACGCATTTCTCATAAAAGGTAATGGGAGTAGAGCTGAGCAACAGGAAATATGGTAGCTGGTCCCAAGTCATAGTCCCCAAATACCAAAACATTATTTTTCATTGTTTTACCCAGAAGTACATACATATAAACAATGGTACTTCCTAACCATCAGTGTAGCTGAACTATCTCCATGTTTGATAATCAGCAGTGATTTTCCCTCAATTAATATTAAGTATCTCCATTGTCAGTGAAGAAATTTCTAGAGGTTCTAATCTACACCATTATAACCAATATAAAGTATTCTGTAAACTAATAACAATAATAATTATTATTCTTTATTGCACTGCCAGTAAAGCCCTTCTGGTCAAATCTAATTTTAATCTAATCTAATCCTTTGATCAAGGAAAAGAGGTGATCCTTTTTTCTGAAGGTTAACTCAGCAAAGTATAACTGCCCATTATTTTACTAAAATAGAGGGTCTTTGGTTATGGTCCAGGTAATGAATAACATGTCTTTTCTGAGGACCCATCTAACTAAATTCAAAGAAGATACTCACTAGTAACTACCTCCAGGAATTGATTTATTCTGTCCAAAGCAACACATAAAATTTGAAGGGATTATACCCTGTATCTATTGAGGGCTTCCTGATCCTGATGGATATTTCAAAGCATGAGTATAAACATTTGTAATCATGAGCACAGATTCAAATGATTTATATAAAAGGAAAAAAATCCAAATTTATAGGACTCCTTTTATAATGAATATTTAATATTCTGATTGTCAACATTGAGTCCATTCAGGAAAATCTGTACTAAATAAATCACTGTTAAGTTAAGTAGCGCATATTTATCAGGATGAAGGATGTACTAAGGAACAATTTTGTGGCAGTGACCATTATGGATGTCTATGAAGACACTAATTGGTCTGAAATTTTACACACTTTTCATGTCTTCACCAATGCAGATTAGTAACAGATTAAACAGGCATTTCTGTCTACTGTTAAATCCATTAGAAATTCATATCAGAGTAAAAAGAAAGATTGTATACCAGGTTAGGGGACTGTAGCTGTGGACTAGGAGGACTGAAACTATCAGATGGGCTGATGAAAAAGAATAGTTCTTCTTTTAGGAATGGGATGAGTAAGGATCAGAACAATGTATTACTTGTTTTGTATGATTTGAGAATTTAATTATGGATTCCATGTTTCTTCCATTGACAGGAGGTGCTTTCTTTGTTCAATGAAAAAAGGAGAGCATAGGCATGAGAAGATATTTTAGGCCTATTTCTCATACCCAAGTTAAAGGTGGATTTTGAATTTTAGGCGGAAAATCCTGTAAAATTTTATCCCTTTTATTTTGATTTACATGCAAATCTCAGAAAATTATGGTTTCAATGAATTTAAAAAAGCTTTTAAATTACTGAATTCTAAGAGAAATTATGTTATACAAATGCTAAGTATTTCTAAGAAAATATGACAGGATCTGTTTTTAAAGAAGGCATTTAAAAATAATTATGCCAGGAGTACTTTTTTGTGTTTGTATATTTATTGAGGCTTTTTTAAAAGATAGAACAAAAAGAGAGGGATAGTATGATGATAGAAGTAGAGAGAGCTCAGGACATCTAATACAGTTTTACCCAGGAATGGGTCAGGGAAATTAAATTATGCAGGAGTATTAAAAATAACATTTTTCCTAGTATTATAATGAAAAAATATTCTCATTCTTTCTACCACATATTCTGCTTATCTCAGTCCAGTTGTATTATCTCTTTCCATATGGTATTTATGAACACTTTAGAGCTAAGCATCAATTTTTGCTGAAATGTAAATGGCATGAAATAGGGCAAAATAAAACTCATTATAATTAATAATAAGTGACTTAACAAACACTAAAAATAGATTTGGAGTAATTTTTGTACTAATTGTTCAGAAATCATTTGTATTCACTAAAAAGCCAGAATCACAATTAGAAAATATGACAGTTGAAAAGGACCTCAGAGGTCCTTTAATATAAATTGTACCTGACTGACCAAGAATCCTCTTGTACACAATTTTCAACATTTTTTTTCACTTTTTATCCAATCTTTACTTGAAGAAGTCAGGTAAAGTAATGATAATCCAGTACTTCCTGAGCTGGCCCATTCAATTTTGAAGTAGATTACATTGTTATGAAGTTTGGGTTATTCTTGTCAACTAGGGATTTTGCTCCTTCTATTTCTATTACTCCTATCTCTCCCCTGAGGCCAAAGGAAACAGCATTATTCTATCTTCTTAGACATAATAGCCCTGTAAATACTTGAGAGATACCCTACCATCTTCTCCTTCCACCAACAATGTTTCTCCATGATGAAATACCCTATATTGATTATAAGAATCCTTGCATAGTATTAACCAAGTTAATTAGTCCTTTTCCATCTTTTTTTATTATTTATATGATCTTCATCCAATAAAGATCCTTTCTTAAACTGGACAGTGGAATTGAAAATAATAACACAGAGGTGGTTTGAAAATGAAGGAACTCCCTGAGATACATTTCCATCTTCTACTTCTGCAGCTGGTTTTATGAATCCAAATAAAAGACATCGTATGTGTTTTTTAATGTAATATATTAGATTCATTATAGGGTTCCAACTTATCACTACTTTTTGTATCTTTTATTTAAAAAAAATCTTTTTGTAGGTCTTGATCAATGATACATGTTAAAACCAGTGGAAATACTCATCAGCCATGGTAGGGAGGAGGAGCCAGGGGGGTGAAGGGGAAAGTAAGAGCATGAATTATGTAACCATGTTAACTTTTCTAAAAAATAAATATTAATAAATGTTTTAAAAATCTTTTTGTAGCCTAATTTCATTTTTCATCCAAAATGCTAGCATTCTTCCTGTCATTCTGCCATATCCAAACATGATAAACATGACTGTTTTTATCTAAGGTATTAATGAAAATATTAAAAGAGTACAGGGGTAGAAATTTGTGATGAATTCCAATGGAGAACTGAATTGATGTAGACAACTACTTCTATGGTAGGGGCATTAATTGAGTCCTTCATGGCAATTAATTACACTTTCATCTAACCCTCAACATTCTAGTATGTCTACATTAATGCCATGAGAGATTTTGTCAAGTACTTGCTACAAATCTAGGAAAATTCTATCTATAGCATTCCCCTGATCTACCAGTCATCAGTCAAAAAGGAAATGAACTTAGTCTTGAATGATGTTTCTGATGATTCTTTGCTGACTCTTCTTGGTCCTCCTGTATCCTTTTTTTAGGTGAGTATTAACCATCCCATTATTGATATAATTTATATTTTTCTCCTTGTGTTGAAGCAAAGTTTGTGAGTGGAAACTTCAACACCTCTTTTTTATTTTAAAAAGAGAGACATCTGCTTTCCTCCATTTTTGCAGTTTCAAAGACCATATGTAGTGATTCGTCAATGATAATAGATATTTTTCTTCAACATCCATAGGTTAAATTAAATAAGAATTAATTATATAGATGCTAGAATTACATAAACAAAATACTTACTGTTTATGTAATATGTAAACAAAATACACAAAATTTACACGGACAAGTATTGGAAATAAATATGAAGAGAGAGAACATTAACAACAATGAGAATTGGCAGACACTATGATGAGGTTCCAATCGAGAAGAGTCTTGAAGGAAATAAAGATCTAATCAATCTATTAACTACCATTTATGAGAACCTTCTAGGGGCTAAACAATAAATATACAAGTATAATGAACAAAACATTCCTCATTCTAAAGGGGCTTGAATTCCACTGAAAGAGATAAGAAGTGCACAAAGAATATACTTGACATATACATAAAGTAAACTATAACTAAATATAAGATAATTTGGCAGAGAAACTGTTAACAGTTTCCTAATTCCAACATGGCATAAACTTTCTCAAATAAGGAAGAGATTCTGTGTGGTAGTTACGAAAAAGAAACATTGAAAGATGATGCAAAGAGAAAACACCTGTTTGACTAGATTGTAGGGTATGGGAAGAATAGTAAAAGACAATAAATCTGGAAGGATAGGCTGAAGCCATGCTCTGAAGGACTTTAATAGTTCAAAAGAATTTATATTTTGTTTATCAAGCAATGGGAAACCAATAAAACTTATTTGGTAAGAAACTGATGTGTTCATATATGTGCTTAAGGAAAAATATTTTGGGAGCAAAGTTTAGGACAAATGGTTATGAAATGTTTGAAGCAGAAAGAAGGTGTAATGATAAATAATAAAAATAAAACTGTCATATGGTGTAGTTGATTGAGTGCATGGCATGGAGTCAGGAAGATCTGGATTCAAATCCAGCTTCAGATCTCTACTAGATATGTAACTTTGGCAATTAATTTAAATACTGAGCTTCTTCAGGAGCAGGAAAAAGAAATTACAGACCACTCAATTATATTCTCTAAGAAAACCTCAAATGGTATCTGATTGGGGAATTGGGGAATGGCTGAACAAATTGTGGTATATGCTGGTGATGGAATATTATTGTGCTGAAAGGAATAATGAACTGGAGGAATTCCATGTGAACTGGAAACACCTCCAGGAATTGATGCAGAGTGAAAGGAGCAGATCCAGGAGAACATTGTACACAGAGGCCGATACACTGTGGCACAATCAAATGTAATGGACTTTTCTACAAGCAGCAATGCAATGACCCAGGACAATCCAGAGGAATTTATGAGAAAGAAGCTATCCACATCCAGAGAAAGAACTGTGGGAACAAAAATGCAGAAGAAAAATATATGAATGGTCATGTGGTTCAATGGGGATATAATTGGGTTTTGATGCTAAAAGATAACTATAAAAATGAATAACATGGAAATAGGTTTTAAACAATGATGCATGTATAACACAGTGGAATTGCTTGTCAGCTCCGGGAGGGAAGGAAGAGGGATGGGAAAGAATATGAATCATTTAACCATGGAAAATATTTTAAATAAATTAAAAAAAGAAAACCCCTAAAGAGGTCACAAAGAGTTAGACACAACTGAAAAACAACTAAATAACCACATAATAATTTAGGCAACAAGTGATGATGACCTGAAATAAGATGATAACCTGTGTGAGTTTAGAGAAGTCAGATATGAAAGATATTCAACATCTTATAATACTACAGTGGGAAAGAAGGTAAGTTGAGTGTTTCATCTTCAATCCTCTGAAAATTAGACTTATGAATGCACTGATCAATGTTTTAAAGTCTCTTGAGGTTGTTTGCACTTATACTTTTGCTGCTATTAAAATTATTTTACATGTGCTCATTTTATCTTGTATTAATTCATGGAATCCTCTCCAGTTTCCTCCAAAATTCTCTATTTCTACATTTCTTATGACATAATAATATTCTATTTTTTCAAACACCATAATTTGTTTAGGAATTGTGCAATAGTTGAGCATCTTCTTAGTATCCAGATTGTGGCTACTACCCCCCCCCCAAAAAAAAAGAGTTGTTATATGTGTTTTTATATATGAAAGTCTATTTTTCCTCTTTTTTTCATTATTTGTGGGCATAAGCACAATAATGATATAATTGGTCAAGAGAAAGTTACAATACAATAACTCTTCCAAATAGTATCACTCTGATATGTTTATAAAATGTACTTTTAAAAAGAAAAATATTTGATGATAAATCTTTTATATGAAAATCTATACACTCTGGGATGATCAAAGAACCTTCATCAGAAGTTCTATACTTCTAGATATTATTTTTTTTTGAGATGGAAGTTTCTTTTTTTAAAAAAATATTTATTAATATTCATTTTCAACATAGTTACAGGATTCATGCTCCTACTTTCCCCTTCACCCTCCGCACTCCCCCCACCTATGGCCGATGCACATTTCCACTGGTTTTAACATGTGTCATTGATCAAGACCTATTTCCAAATTGTTGATAGTTGCATTGGTGTGGTAGTTTCGAGTCTACATCCCTCAATCATGTCCGTCTCAACCCATGCATTCAAGAAGTTGTTTTTCTTATATGTTTCCTCCCCTAAGGTCCTTCCTCTGAATGTGGGTAGCATCTTTACCATAAATCCCTCAGAGCTGTCCTGTGTCATTGCATTGCTGCTGGTACAGAAGTCCATTACATTTGATTTGACCACAGTATATCAGTCTCTGTGTACAATGTTCTTCTGGCTCTGCTCCTTTCGCTCTGCATCAGTTCCTGGAGGTCTTTTCAGTTCACATGGAATTCCTCTAGTTTAGTATTCCTTTGAGCACAATAGTATTCCATCACCAGCATATACCACAGTTTGTTCAGCCATTCCCCAATTGAAGGACATACCCTCATTTTCCAGGTTTTTGCCACCACAAAAAGCGCAGCTATAAATATTTTCGTACAAGTCTGTTTATCTATGGTCTCTTTGGGGTAAAAACCCAACAATGGTATGGCTGGATCAAAGGTCAGGCATTCTTTTATAGCCCTTTGAGCATAATTCCAAATTGCCAGCCAGAATGGTTGGATCAGTTCACAACTCCACCAGCAATGCATTAATGTCCCAATTTTCCCACATCCCCTCCAGCATTCATTACTCTCCCCTTCTTTCATTTTAGCCAATCTGCTAGGTGTGAGGTGATACCTCAGAGTTGTTTTGATTTGCATTTCTCTAATTAGTAGAGATTTAGAACACTTTCTCATGGGCTTATTGATACTTTAGATTTCTTTATCTGAAAATTGCCTATTCATATCTCTTGCCCATTTATCAATTGGGGAATGGCTTGATTTTTTATACAATTGATTTAACTCCTTGTATATTTGAGTAATTAGACCCCTGTCAGAGTTTTTTGTTATAAAGATTTTTTCCCAATTTGTTGTTTCCCTTCTGATTTTGACTACATTGTTTTTGTTTGTACAAAAGCTTTTTAGTTTAATATAATCAAAACCATTTAATTGACATTTTGTAATTTTCTCTAACTCTTGTTTGGTTTTAAATTCTTTCCTTTCCCAGAGATCTGACAAGTATGCTATTCTGTGTTCCCTTAAATTATCTATAGTTCCCCTCTTTATATTCAAGTCATTCACCCATTCTGAATTTATTTTGGTGTAGGGTGTGAGATGTTGATCTAAGCCTAATCTCTCCCATATTGTTTTCCAAATTTCCCAGCAGTTTTTCTCAAATAGTGGATTCATGTCCCAAAAGTTGGGCTCTTTGGGTTTATCATACACTGTCTTGCTGATGTCATTTACCCCAAGTCTATTCCAATGATCCTCCCTTCTGTCTCTTAGCCAGAACCATATTGTTTTGAGGACTGCTGCTTTATAGTATAGTTTAATATCTGGTACTGCTAGGCCACCTTCCTTCACATTTTTTTCATCATTTCCCTTGATATTCTTGATTTTTGTTATTCCAAATGAAATTTTTTACAGTTTTTCCTAATTCAGTAAAGAAGTTTTTTGGTAGTTTGATAGGTATGGCGCTAAATATGTAAATTAATTTGGGTAGAATGGTCATTTAATTATGTTAGCTCATCATACCCACGAGCAATCAATGGCCTTCCAATTGTTTAGATCCAGTTTTATTTGTTAGGAAAGTGTTTTGTAGTTTTGTTTTCGTATAATTCCTGTGCTTGTTTTAGAAGATAGATTACCAAGTATTTTATATTGTCTAGGGTGATTTTAAATGGTGTTTCTCTTTCTACCTCTTGCTGCTCTAATGGGTTGGAAATACATAAGAATGCCAATGATTTATGTACATTTATTTTGTATCCTGCAACTTTGCTAAAGTTATTGATTATTTCTACAACCTTCTTAGTTGATTCTCTAGGATTTTTTAAGTAGACCATCATATCATCTGCAAAGAGTGATAGCTTAGTTTCCTCCTTGCCCACTTTGATACCTTCAATTTCTTTTTCTTCTCTAATTGCTACTGCTAGTGTTTCTAGTACTATGTTGAATAATAGAGGTGATAATGGGCATCCTTGTTTCACTCCTGATCTTATTGGGAAGGCTTCTAATTTATCCCCATTGCATATAATGCTTGTTGATGGTTTTAGGTTTATACTGTTTATTATTTTTAGGAATGGTCCTTCTATTCCTATACTTTTCAGTGTTTTCAATAGGAATGGATGCTGTATTTTGTCAAAGGTTTTTTCAGCATCTATTGAGATAATCATTTGATTTTTCTTTGTTAGATTGTTGATATGGTCAATTATGTGGATGGTTTTCCTAATGTTGAACCAACTTTGCATTCCTGGTATAAATCCCACCTGATCATGGTGGATGATCTTCTTAATTACTTGCTGGAGTCTCTTTGCTAGTATTCTATTTAAGATTTTTGCATCTATGTTCATTAGGGAGATTGGTCTGTAGTTTTCTTTCTCTGTTTTTGATCTCCCTGGCTTTGGAATCAGTACCATATTTGTGTCATAAAAGGAATTTGGTAGGACTCCTTCTTTGGTTATCATATCAAATAATTTGTACAGTATTGGGATTAGTTGCTCTTTGAATGTCTAATAGAATTCACTTATGAATCCATCAGGCCCTGGCGATTGTTTCTTAGGGAGTTCTTTGATGGCTTCTTCAATTTCTATTTCTGATATGGGATTATTTAGGTAATCTATTTCTTCTGCTGTTAATCTAGGCAATTTATATTTTTATAAATATTCATCCATATCTCCTAAATTGTTATATTTGTTGCCATATAATTGGGAGAAATAGTTTTTAATGATTGGCTTAATTTCCCCTTCATTAGAGGTGAGGTCTCCCTTTTCATCTTTGATACTGTCATTTTGGTTTTCTTCTTTCCTTTTTTATTAGATTGACCAGTACTTTGTCTATTTTATCTACTTTTTCAAAATACCAGCTTCTAGACTTATTTATTAATTCAATAGTTCTTTTACTTTTGATTTTGTTAATTTCTCCCTTGATTTTTAGTATTTCTAATTTAGTTTTCATCTGGGGTTTTTTAATTTGCCAGCTTTCTAGTTTTTTGAGTTGCATGCCCAAATCACTAATCTCTGCCCTCCCTAATTTGTTAATATATGCACTCAAGGATATAAATTTCCCCCTGAGTACTGCCTTGGCTATATCTCACAGAGTTTGGTAGGATGTCTCATCATTGTCATTCTCTTCAATGAAATTGTTGATTGTTTCTATGATTTCTTTTTTAGTATTTAGTATTCCACCCTCTCCCTATGAATTATTCTTCTGATTACTATAATAGTGAATACTATAATAGTGAATAGTGTTCACTATAGAGAATTATACATGGCATTTCTCCACATAGGAATATAGATAATTAGATTTTATTGAAGCCCTTAAAGAGGCAAATTTAAAAATAATGAGTTTTCTTTCTTTCCCTTCTGTTTCTTATTTACCCTTTCGTGTTTCTCTTGATTTTTTGTGTTTGGATATCAAACTTTCCATTTAATACTAGTCTTTTCTGTGCAAATACTTGGAAATCTTCAATTTTGTTGAATGCCCATACTTTCCCCTGGAAGTATATAGTCAATTTTGATGGGTAGTTGATCCGTGGTTGAAGACCCAGTTCTCTTACCTTTCTGAATATCATATTCCAATCATTGAGGTCTTTTAGCGTGGAGGCTGCCAGATCCTGTGTGATCCTAATTGGTGCTCCTTGATATCTGAATTGTCTCTTTCTGGCTTCTTGTAAGATTTTTTCTTTTACTTGGAAGCTCTTGAATTTGGCTATTATATTCCTTGGCGTTGTCCTTTCTGGGTGGAGTGTCGAGGGTTATATATGGATCTTTTCAGTATCTATATTGCCCTCTTGTTGTAGAACTTCAGGGCAATTTTGCTGAATAATTTCTTTTAGTATGGAGTCCAAATTTCTATTAATTTCTGCTTTTTCTGGAAGACCAATGATTCTCAAATTGTCTCTTCTAGACTGGTTTTCTTGGTCTGTCACTTTCTCATTGAGATATTTCATGTTTCCTTCTTTTTTATCAGTCTTTTGACTTTGTTTTATTTGTTCTTGCTGTCTTGAGAGATCATTAGCTTCTAATTGCTCAATTCTAGCCTTTAGGGACTGGTTTTCGGCTATAATCTTTTGGTTTTCCTTTTTCAATCTGGTCATTTCTGGTGTTCAATTTGCTTATCAGTTCATTTGATTTCTGAGCCTCACTTTCCAATTGCAAAATTCTGCCTTTTAAACTGTTGTTTTCTTGCCAGATCCCTTCCATCTTTCTCATTATCTCTGATTTGAACTCTTCAATAGCTTGTGACCAGTTTTCATTATTTTGGGAAGGTTTGGATATGATTACTTGTTTATTCTCCTCTGCTGTTTGCTCTGTTGTCAGGACTTTATCTGTGTAAAAGTTGTCGAATGTTACAGATTTCTTCTTGATGATCTTTCTCTTCTGGGGTTGTGATTTTGTGTTGTTGTTGTTAGCCCCGCCCCTTCTCAGCTTTATCCTCACACTCAGGCTTTGTCTGAGCTCTCTAGGCTTCCGAGGTCTCAGGTCTCCTTATTCTCGGGGTCAAGCCTCCTAGTTGTTCCTGGTCTGCTCCTCTGCCTGATGCTCCTTCAGCAGTTTCAGGGCGCTGCTTCCACAGCCGTGCTCCCGTCTGCACAGGGTCCCCACTAGAGTTCCAAGCCTGCGCTCAAGATCCTTGTCCATTCCTAAGTCAATGCCTTCACCAGGGCCAAAGCTAGCGCTCAGGGTCTGTATTCAAAGTCCACGAGCGTTCTTTAGTCTCTTGTGGTCCTAAGTCTTGCTGCTCTCAGGAACAGGCCCTGGAGCTGCCATTGACTGAATGGGTGCCCCAAACCTGCTTTAACTCTTGTGAGCTGGCCTTGGCGTTGTACGTGGTATGGGTTGTGGGGGAGGGTCTTCCTCCGCTCAAGTTTTAGTGAGAGCTGTTTCACCCCTTTATCGTGTGGAAATGCCCTGATTCCATGTACCTTCAATGCTGCGCCCTGTTGTGATGTCCCTTCATTCGTCTGGATTTGTTTTTATGCCCCCTTGAGGAGTCCTATATGCTTCCTTTTAGGAGAGATTAAGCAGTTTCTTTTTACTCTGCCTCCATGTTAACCCGGAAGCTCGAGAGGAAGTTTCTTAATAGAAGTTGAGAAAGATTCAGTCTTCAAACACAGCAGGTGGAAGAGTCTGTGTCACGAAGCAGCAAAGCTCCCTCAAATCCCCTTCACCAAAGCAGAAGCCTCACTCCCTCGACTCCCTCTTTTTCTTCTAGATATTCTTTTGATAGCATACAACATTCTCTGCAGGAACATTGGACTTTCAAACTGGCAAATTGGAAAGGCACAATAAATATTTTGTTGACTATAAAAGTAAAAATAAACTCACTTTGTTCAGTGTAAACATACTTTACTCAGTACAATCATAAATATTTCATTCTCTTTGCTTTCTAACATAATTTCCTACTAAAAACTAGTGGAAAGATTCTGAATTGGGTAACTATTATAGTTCAATAAAACAAGGGTTTCTTTCTTTGGGAATATGTGTGTTTGTGTGTATGTGTGTTTGTGTGTGTGTGTGTGTCTTTTGAGAGTTTCTACTTCATTGAAAGATAAGACCCAAAATAAAAATTTGGTCCTCTCCCCCCAAGGAAAGAGATAAGCAAGAGACATTCTGAGTGACACACTGATACTACTAAATAGTTAAGTGAAAGTCTCTTGAACATTTTAAAGAAATTCTATGAAAAGAGCTGGATAATAATTATGAAAGATAAGTTATGGCTTATTTTCATGGAACTAATCCTCATGTTGGTAAACTAACAGGTTCATCAAAGTAATCTTTGATATTTATTGTTTGACTTTGTACAAGAAACATCTCTTATCTCAATCTTCTCATGTGTAAAATGAAAAAAAAGAGCTAGATGACTTCCAAAGTCCCTTCCAACTCAATATATATATATCATTATATAATCCTAAATATGAGACCAAACTTAGGTACTTTTTCACAAGAGATTTAATGAAAATAACAAATGCGAAATTTGGTGTTGATGATGATGATGATAACTGGTATTTAAATGGTTCTAAAATGCTTGCAAAGCACTTTACATATATTATCTCATTTGATCCTCATAACAAACCTAAGAGTGTTATTATAATAATACATTTTAACATATAAGAAAACTAAGGTTGAAAGTGTTTATTCAACTTATCCAGGGTCACAGAGCTCTTAAGCATCTGAAGCAGGATTTTAATTCTTGTCTTACTGACTTTCACTTGTCATAAATTTACTTAAACGCTCTGTGTAGACTCAGGTTATACCTGACTCTAATAAGCTGTTAGATATGGACAATAAACTCTATCATTTGCCTTCTATTCACTGTTAAATCTAGAGAGTGAGTAAATAATTTGGTTTCTGCTTAGTTTCTCATTTTTTTATAATATGAGAATAATACAATCTCCATTAGGGAAAACTGCAAGCAAAGTAATGTCTAATAAAATCTAATAGGAAGTAATTAATTTTAGGTAAAAAAAGTTAAAGGGTAAAGTCTAGGCTCTGGTACAGGTAGTACTGTAAATAGAACACCCGATAAGGAGTAAGGGAGACCCAAGTTCAAATCCAGGCTTAGGCATTCACTAGTTATGACCCTGAGTAACTCACTTGACCTCTGTCTATATTCCCTCATCTATAAAATTGGAATAATAATACCACCTACATTTGTGATAGAGATTAAATGTAATTATATTGCTAAAGCACTTCACAAACCTTAAAACATTCTATAATGCTATTAACTATATGACCCTAAACATTTCTCTTATCTGTTATGTGATATTCAATTTACATTACTGTAAAATGAATTTAATAAACATAATAATTCTATAGTGACTTGAGACTATAAAGCATGATATAAAGCCCTGCTTTAATGACTAGTTTTGATATTACTCATTATGGAAGTGGTTCTAAGTTCTTGTATGCTGTATCAATGGGGCACGAAGCCTGACTGGTTCCAACAAACTAAAAAAAAGCATTATTAAATTGAGAAAGGATGCTACCCCTGAACAATAATGGAACGCACTCATCACTTAGGTTTTTTCCAGTGATGTTCCAATCCCAACTTGGTAAATGTGTCAAACTAACTATGTTTTCATTTACCTAATTTTGCACTTCTCTCTTCCATCATTTCACTCTTCTTTATTTGTCTTTTAATTCTGTATCTCCACTAATATATATATATACATATATATATAATAGTCTTCTATGACTAGTTTTAAGACTATAAATTTTCCATTCACAAAACTCTTTGATATGTATAGAAGAGCATCATTTTTATGGGGTGGGGTGGGGAATGGGGGGGGGAAAGGAGAAGTTGTGAAGCATGGTTCCAAGTCCATAGTCTGATTTTACTTTTGTGTACACTTGTGATAAATATGTTTTGGCTAATCCTGGAAAACACAAAATACTGAAGTCATTAGCTAATACAATATAGTCATCACAATGATGGTTCTTAAAGGACTCCAAAAAACTCCTCAGAAACAAGCACATATTTACCAATTGAAGAAACTTTGATTGCTTAGGATGAAATTTCATTGGCAAGATAATAAACGAAATGAATGGGGAAAGAAAATAAATAATTATAAGTACTATTACCAAAAACATCAATTGAGGGAGAAACAAACCTGTAGAAGAATGTTATGAGATTGCACTAAGCCAAATCTTCCTTTTAGATACTTGGAAGGTTACAGTATTAAATAGTTATGAAATGGAACAAATTTCTTCATATCTCTATGCTAGGCTTTTTTCTTTTTTAAAATTTAATTCATATTCTTTCCCTTCCTTCTTCCTTCCCCACTCCCATAGCCAATGAGCAATTCAACTGGGTTTTACATATATCATGCATCTGAGCACTGAGGTATTTGTATCCAAATGTTGTTTATGAAAATAGTCTACCATAACTCTAAATGACCACTCTATTGCAAATATTAATAATATGGAAATGTCTTAATAGATGAATGATATATGTAAATCCCAGTTGAATTGCTCATTGGCTATGGGAGTGGGGAAGGAAGAAGAGAGGGAAAGAATATGAATCATATAGCCATGGAAAATATTATAAATTAATTAATTAATTAAATTTTAAAAAAGAAAATAGTCTAGCATAGAGATATGAAGAAATTTGTTCCATTTCATAACTATTTAATACTGTAACCTTCCAAGTATCTAAAAGGAAGACTTGGCTTAGCACAATCTCATAACATTCTTCTACAGATTCATTTCTCCCTCAATTGATGTGTTACTATGCCAAGTCTCCACAACCCTCTACTTTACCCACCACCATTATCTATATTCAGAAATATTCCTAGATTTCTACTTTGTAACATGACATTAAAACACTCTTAATCCTTGGTTTCTCAAAATTTAAAAGACTCTATTTGTATCTAAATTTTTATTCTTGTTTATGCCCCAAGCAGGCTCTTATTCATTCAAATTCATTATTTTAATATATTTTCTTCTACTTTCTCTAATTACCACCAAATGAGTTGGGTATTCCTTCATGAGCATAATGTTTCCTTTACTTAGTATAAATTCCTTTTTATCAGTCTGAATGAACTACAAACCAAGTTTAAGGAAGGATATTTCTATGATGTTTGCATAATCTAATAGAAACTTGTCTTTGTTTTGTTTTGCTGTTCGTTAGATTTTTACATAATCTACAGAATAAATATGGATAGGAGCCTCCTTGGTCATTTGAGTTCTCTTCCTAATTCTTGGCAAGCTTCTCCTTTCTAGTTGAACTTACTCTAGAACAAAGAGCCTCACTACATTTTTAAGATAAGATCATGGAACCCATTATTTCCCATTTGCAATCTGCATAATTCTAATTCTGAACAAAAATGTTTTTCTTTGCCTCAAATCAAAATTTGCCTTTCTTCAACTTCTCTTCATTGCATTAATTCTGCACTGTGTTCTTTTAAACAGTCACACCTTTTTTCAACCCACAAACTCATCAAATACTTGAAAAAAAACTAATGTAATGTGTTTTTACTTCCTACTGGTTATTAACATTATCTGGACTTTCCTGTCCTTCCCCTGACTATTGTCAAGATTTTGTAGGCAAAAATATCATGCCTGCTCTTTGCCTCCAATTTATTTCCAGGTTGTCTTCAAAGGTCAATTAATTCTAATAACTTCTGTACTCCCACATTCTCTACTAATCAATTTTTTTAAACTTATCCTTCAGACTTCTACTATAAACCTTGATCAGGAGTGATTCTTCCCAGACTGACTTAGCTCAAGTCCTCTAAAATTGCCTTAATCCCCACATCAAGTAAAAGACATCCCTTTTCTGTGTACATTTAAAGATTACTAGTAACTCAGCTTTGAACAATGAATTTTTTGACTCTAATTATGCCACCTAATGAGGTTATTTAGTCTCTTTGGTCCCCTAGTAAATTTGATTTGACATTTAACCAGTTGTATAGGTCAATGCAACTCTCTCAAATTCTAACTTATGCTATCCAAAGAAACCCAATGTCACCTACTCCTATCTCAGAATAAGAGGATTATCTGTTTCTTCTGACAAAAGGATAATGAAAATCATCTGTTAGAATCATTCCTGCCAAACCTCCAAATTCATTTCAATTCAATAAGCATTTATTAATCACTTACCATGTACCATGAAAGTACTAGGTGCTAAGTAATTACCACCCACAATGTGTGTACCTGCTTTCTTTGCCCCCGCCTAATTCCTTCAAGGATAAAAGCAAGAAAGGGAAATAAGAATGACAGCCATGCAGTGTGTCAGTCAGAATCTGCCATGAAGTTAATTGCATTTCTGAGAAATCTTCCCCTATAATCTGACATCAAGATCACTGGTGAAGGGGGAAAAAGGCAGCTGAAGCTTAATTTGCAGGACATGTTATCATCACTCAGTTCCCTACTTGGATGCACTCTGCACTTTGGCTCACAAGTGGTCCAAGACCCAACCATGGAACATGACACTACTAGAAAACATGGCCATCCATATTATAACCCTTGGATGAGGAAACCGAGACCTGAGGTCACAAAGATTATAAGCACTAAATATGAATGTAGGATCTTTAATTGACATTTCCACTGTAACCATGTTTCCTAAGCTTTACATTGATCCTTCTACTCCCAAATATACAGTATCTAGTGCCACATTCAACACTTTGGTATACAGGAGAGGCAAACCCCTAGACCATTATAACTGGATTGCTTCCAGTACTTGGGAGCCCAATGACCCCCATTGCACATTTTTTATATACCACTATGTAAGCTTTTCAAGGTCCAGACACAGAACACCAGCACCGAAGGTGGGGCACAGCTTGCATGAATATCCAAAATCTTTAGGAATATGGTCCACAATTCTCGTCTCGTGTGTCCAGAGTCATCGGATCCCCTCCACTCTATGCTTATTTCAAACCATTTCATTCTTGGATTCCCTGGTAGGAGGTAAAGTAATAAATACGATAATCCTTTAACTATTCCTTCTATATAATATGAATTCTCCTCCTCATTTTCCCCGTTCCTGGTATGATATTTTGTTTACTGCTCAGAAGTGGGAACAGATTATTCACAAGGCAGAACTTCATTTAGACCATTTTCCTAAATTGAAAACTCCTAGAGCTTTAGCCTCTGGCATACCCAAAGAAAAGGTAGAGCTATTTTCATCAGGGGGCCAGTTCATTCTCAGTAGGTATAATAATAGTCTTAATGAGGTCAAGGCTCTAATATAAGTTCAATACCCATAAGCTTACTACCACACTGAAAACAGTTCTATTCTATGACTATATTACTATAATTATAAGCCAAACAGCCTGCAAATATAAGGCATTAGTCACAAATGGCACAGAGGGTTAAGACAGAGTGGTTTTCCTGCAAATGTATCCATGGCATGAGAAAAAAAGTCAATGAAAATACCATAATCCTAAAATTAATAATTCAAATATATATATATATATATATATTTGTATTTTTTCCTTGTGTATATTTACATATATATGTGTGTGGCTAGATAGACAGATATATAGGTGTAGATACAAATTAGTATTACCATTGTGCTGATTTAAATTCCACTTGCCTGCTTCATGACCAGAGGATAAAGAAGGAAACCTGAGATATCTGAGGAACTCAGGGAACTTAAGTGACAGGAGAAGTGAGGGCAACTGCTATGGAAGTAAAGACAGCCCACCTGTGCCCTCCAGCAGCTAATCTAGGCTAAGTCTTTAACCAGATCCAGGTGTGGGTGGTGGATGCAGTGACTTGAGCAGAGAAGCATTCCAGCTTGAGAGACAACATTTTGGAGGAATGGCAAGGCTGGAAAGGGCTATTAGCAGAGTTTCTGGATGAAGACAAAGTGATTTCCAGATGGTGCAATGCTGAGTCTTCCAGTTACTCCCTCTCTCTCTGTCCTACGCTTCAGTCCACTATCAACCTTTCTCATGTAACTCTGACTCCTGTCCAAGTAGCATTTCAGTTATATTCTTAGCATGGTAATCAAGTTCAGGACTCGGGATGCCCTGGCTCCATCGGTATCACTGTGGCCATGCCTACTGACTCTGAAAAGTCTCCAGCATTCCCTCAGTGTTTCACATTCTCTCCCTCATTTCACATTTTCTGAACCCTTTCTCCCCCCACAAACCATTCCAGTAAATTGACATAACCTATCAAGGATACTGAGACGGCTGTTGAATGGACAAATAGGATATATGATCATTACTGCCCAGTGTACATGCCTGGACCACGTTTTGATCCACTCTCTTCCTTAGTGCTTTTAAATAACTTTCCCTGGAAAACTTATTATAACAATAACTTGGAATCTAACCATTTACAATAAGGGCCTTCTCCCTCTGGCTCTGGCACCTCCTCCCCTCATCACATTCCCTCTGAATTAGGCTGGCGAGGCTGCCAGTGTTTAAAGGGTAGTGCTTGGGTGGGCTGCTCTTCTCTGAGACACAAACTAAAGAAAAAAAACATCTGCTATGATCTCCCAAGGTGATTTATTTATTCAGGGTTCCAGTGCTGAGGTGAGATGCCTTCAGTGATTAATTGCCCAGAAGTTCTCCAGGCTAGCACATTCCTGTAAAGTTTCATTACGACTTTTATGCTTAAAGTTTCTGATCCAACTAAACATTTAAAAAAGGACTATGATTTTTTTCTAATTCTGCAGATGAATGACTCAGTAAATTAGTATTGCCTGATAAAGTTTTATGCCTCTACTTCCCCTCATTTGAAGTGAGCAGGAGTTTAGGACAGATCGTAGTTTTGTTTTGTTTTTCCCAACAAATACTTTTTTTATAATTTAGCAAGAGAGGTGGTCACCTCTTTCTATGCCCCAGTAAAAGGAGCTTGCTTTTAAGGGTTTACATAACTGGGATGAACCACACAAGAAGGAATCACAGTTGAAAATACTGTGTCAATTTAATTCTGTGATTATATTATTTTGGAATGACCAATGACTGGAGTATGTGAATGGAGTGGGATATTAATCTCTCCTGGATGGGAAGCCAGGAGCTGAAAGAATGTGTCATAGTACTGCTCCTATTTGTTAAAGGTCATGAATCTTTCCAATGAAGAGGCTGGAGTAGGTTATCTCTAAGTGTTTTCTAGTTCTAATATTCTGACTTTCCATAGAGAATTGTGAAATGTTAGAGCTGGAAAGGACCTAGACGTCAGGGCAAAGATATCACCTAGTCCTATTCCCTTCCTTTTACAGATGGAGAAAATGAGGATCAAGAAGAGATACTAATGGACTTGCCCATCATCTTATATAGGGGAAGAGTTAGTGTTAATCAGCTTCTGAAGGTAAATTCTTAAATTTTCAGCATGAGCACTAAAACCTAAGAAATTGACAGTAGCTGCAAATCAGGGCATGATTTACAGATTTATTGATTGTCTAGAAGTAAGAAAGTGTTAATAATGAGGATAAAACATACAAATGTGTGGCATGGCTTTTCTTCCTCCTCTCCTTCTCTCTCCATATTTTTCTTCCTTTCTTCCTCCCTCCCTTCTTTCCTTCCTTCCCTCCTATCTTTCCTTCCTTTTTTCTTCCCTTTTATCACTTTTTAGCAGCTTCCTTATCTTACTGATTCATAAAGTTCACAGTCCAGAAATGTACCTAGTTTCCTGACAAAATTTTGCCTCATACTGCCTCATCCTATACATATCCATAAAGTTGATTTTCTTAAACTACATATAAAACTTTGTATTTGTGTCTATGAAATTTCATTGCACTATATTAGGTCTAAAGTACTTGCCTACTGATTTTAACCCCAATGCTATCTTCCAATATGTCAGCTGACTCTGCTAGCATTGTGCCGTCTTTAAATTTGAAATAAATGTTATTTATGCCTTTATTAAAGCTATTGTTAAAAGTGCCAAACAGTGCAGATTGAAAAGTTGATTAAAGAGCTCCCCAATATAAACATATTTCCAAATTGTTTTTGGCTGATTAATAATTACTGCTTTGCATTCATCTATTTAGCTTGTTACATATTCACTTAACTGGCCCAAATCTTTCCATTCTTTCTATCAAAAATATCACTAATGACTCCACACTGATTTAGTTGAATAAATGTTTTATTGGTTTAACATAGGGAGTTCTTAATATGTAGTCCAGTGACTATCCTACCCCCCCCAATAAAAGGAATCTGCAGATAGATTTCATGGAAACACTAATCTTGAATAAGGGGGAAAAAGTACAATAAAAACAGTATTTTGGATAAACTCAAACTTAATTTAGTCTTCATTTTAATAATGATTTTAAAAACCAAAGCAATATTCTAATAAAGGGTCCATAGGCTAAATAGATTTATGATATAAAAAAAGTTAAGGATCCTTGTTTCAAAAGTTATTTCCAAATATATATAATTGTTCTCATAGAATCATCAAATCATTTGAGCTGGAAAGGAGCCTTGAGTTCAGCTAACCCAATCTAACATTTGATAGATTTGTAACTAAGTTCAAAGAGATGAAATAGTCTAGTCCAATGCCAAATAACTAGCTAATGGTTAACCTCAGCCTCCCCATTTGTAAACTCTATCTTCTTTTTGCTTTGCCATACCATCCCTTAAAATTCCTCTCTCATGACCTAATTCATCAAAATAAAGAGAGGTTTCTTCTAGAAGACCAGAGGTAGCCACTCTGGATTGTAGTGAGGGGGAAATAGTGTTTGTCCTTCCCAATAAAAGGTGAGTCTCAAGATAATAAATCTGAAAGAAGAAAGGTACCACAGAGTCCATCTAGTCAATTTCTTCCATTGTAAATATGAGAAAGTGAGAACCAGGAAAATTAAATGACTTAGCCAGGATCATGCCTCATTGCAGGTAGACTTTAGACTCAGGACGTCTTGGTCCACAGGTAGCAATCCTTCTGTCTTGTGCTATTTTCTCAATAATCCTTCTGAGAAAATGAAAACCTACCTTTTTATTAGAAATATTTGTAATCATGTAACCAAGGAAAATTTTTCTAAAAAATAAAACTTAAAAAGTCAAAAAAAAGGGAAATATTTGTTCCATGTGAGAGTAGAATGAGAACTATTCACAAAAATAAAATCAACAGAATAATAAAATAATAATTATACAACATATTGTGTTATGCAGCTATTACATATAAATTATATAAACATATAATTATTTTATAGCATGTTATGCTACATACATACATACATACATACATACATACATATATATATATATATATATAATTTCTTTGGAGGGTACAAATGTGCAATTCATGTGAACAAGTGATTTTGGCCTCATAAAGAACCACTCTGTTGTTGACAAAACCCTTTGAAAGAAACAATTGGCCTTCTTACCAAGAGAAAACATTCAGGTGCACAGGATTCAGTATGCTGCACATCAGTATGTCTGAGTTATCGTAGAATAATAGAATTGTAGTTTTCCTTGCCTCCCCATTAATTAGGGAGTTGATTATGCTGCTTGCCTGCGGTGAGTGGTGGAAGTGAGTGCAGCTTAACATGACTTCATACAGAGTTTCCAGACACAGAACACAAAACACAGCAGAGAAAGCATATGGTGCAAATCATTTTTTAAAAGGAATTAAATTTTTAAACTTCCCTGCTTCAGCTTCTGGATGAAATGATAGGTAGGGAGATCTTTAAATGCAGATTTAAGTACCTATTTAGCAAGAATAATATTTGTGCATGTTTGCATCCAGTATAAGTAAACTCCCTGTTTTTTTGTTTTTGTTTTTTACAATTTTACACTGAGAGATGTGTTAATGATGGAAGTGAAGACCATAGTGGAAAAAAATGAATGTAGAAAATTGTTTTTAGGCTCTGAAGAAATGGAAACAACATAATAGAATAAAAATCAACAAGGATCTCTTTTCCCTACCATATACAAAAATTATTTTCAGGAAATGAGAATCAGAGCTCTACAATGAGACCTCCCTTGCTGCAGCTTCTCAGAATGAGAAAGAACAAATACTAGTAGAGAGCCAAGTGTGGATCCAGTTAATTTGGTTCCCTTACTGTTGTCTGTTAATTTGATTCCTTCACAGTTGTCTCCACATTCACTGATACTAAATTACTTTGCTCAGGATAACTGGGATGAAAGCATTGAAGAGGTAATTATAGTACTGCTCTTCTCAGAAAATCGATATTTTTTTTAGTTAAATGAAATTAAATGTTCTTGATGTTTATAACAAAGCCCTTTGCCCTAGTACATGTGACATGATTCTTATGTGAAGTTTTATTGACTTTATTGTGTGATGAGATTTTTCCTTCCTTTTCTTTTCTACCTGCCTTCTTTTCCTTCCTGTTCATCTCTTCTTTTCTCCCTTCTATCCTTCCCCTAGAGATGCCTTTTTGAATTGGAAGATCCCCAAAAGTTGTTGTTTTTAGTTACAGCTTCTTTTAATTTCTAAAGTTGTCTTACAACCTGTGGATCTAACCTAGTAAATCAAATATATGAATTTAAAAGAAATATATGTAAATTGGGTTGTAATAATTCAAATCATAAATGGACCAAGGGAGCTGGGTTTTTCAAGGAATCACTTAGTAAATTCTTTTGATAAATAAAATCTCCTAATATAAACTAATCTGCTATTGTTCTCAGTGTGTCTGTATGCCTTTGTCTCTTTGTGTTTCTGTCTCAATACCTATGTCTTTTTAAAACCATTTGATTTAGTTCATGTATTTCCTTTTTCAAATTGTCTTCAGACTCTCTTGACTGATTTTTGAGTTCCTGAAGTTCTTGAGTTAACTGAACTTTGAGATCTTCCAAAGCCTGTGTCCAATTCCCTGGAGCTTCCTCCTCTTCTTCTATTTCATTTGCTCTCTTTTTGCTTCCTGGAAAGAAGCTGTCAATTGTAACTTCTTTTCTCTTTTTCTGTTGTTTACTCATATTTTTTCCTTTTCTGTTCTGCTAGTTTAAGCAGATGGATTTAATGAGCTTTGATGAAAGATCTTCTCCCCCAAGGTGGTAAGGGGGGGGGGGTTGTAGTTAAGTTCTCTGCAGTCTATGGGGGAGGGGTGTTGGAGTTTCCCTGCCCTCTGAAGACTTGTTGTCTGTCCAATTGATGAGATTAAGCCTGGACTGAGTTAGTCTATATAGAGCTTAATATGCCCTAAGGCTAAAACCTTGAGGTGAAATAAAGGGGGAGGACAAGATGGAGTATTTTCCCTGATCTGTCCAGCAGTAGGGTCCCCCTGCTCTGTCCTGCTGTTAGATCTGGTTTTATTTCCTCTTGAAGCACTCTGTTCTCTATCCCAGTGTAGTAAAGGCCATAGGTCTGAAGTTTTTCTCCATCTAAGTCACCATCTCCTGAGCGTTTTTGCTGTGTTTCTCTGGTTTTCTCCTCTAGCCACCTCCCAGGTACCTCTGTTAAACTCCCCAAGTCTGGTGCACCCAGAGATTTCAGTGGCTGCTGGAGACTCCACATAGCCTGTGGGGGAGGGGTCCTGGGATTCCTCTTCTATATCCTCAGACCCAACAGTTCAAGAATTCAAGCCTTTTTCTTGGAGTACCTCTTGAGCTATCCAGCAGTAGGATCACCTGCTCTGTCCTGTTGTTAGATTTGATCCTCTTTCTTTTCAAAGCGCATTATTTTCTCTCTCCCTGTGGAAAGGATGAGGAAGTTTTAAGATTTGCTCCATTTAAATGACCCAGGACAATTCTGAGGGATTTATGGAAAAGAATGCTACCCACATTCAGATGAACAACAGCAGGAGAGGAAACACAGAAGAAAATCAACTGCTTGAATATATGGGATGATGAGGACATGATTGGGGATCGAAAGTACCACACCGATGCAACTATCAACAATTTGGAAATAGGTCTTGATTAATGACACATGTTAAAACCAGAAGAAATGCATGTCGGCCAGGGGAGGGGGGAGGTCGGAGGGTGAAGCGAAAAGTAAGAGCATAAATCTTGTAACCATGTTAACTTTTCTAAAATATAAATATTAATAAAAAAATTTAAAAAAAACAAAGATTTGCTCCATCTAAGCTGCCATCTTCCCAGAATCTCCCTTTAAAACCATTTGAGAATAGCTCAATGTGATTCCAAGCTATTTGGGAAATCCATAGGGTCCTCTGCATTGTTAGGTATTGATTAATTTTCCTTTATTTTGCAATATTACTTCATAAATTTCTATACTCACTATGCAAATTGGAGGCCACATTGTGCTCTGTTATTAATATATTCTTTATTGGTTTATCTGTTTATGCTTAAGGTCTTTAACTGAGATATTTATTGTTTTTTGCTTTTGTTTTTCCACACCTGAAAGTTTGATAATTTCAGTCTCTTTGCCCTGTTCTTATTTCCTTTACTCACTTTCTGACTCCTTTTTGCTTGCAGTGCCCCTGGAGACAGGACAAGGGAAAAATGTAGACACATACACACCAAAAACAAATATACACATGCAACAAAAATGACATTGTTAAAGAAATATACAGAAAATGTTTTGATGTTCATCACAGTATTTTTCTTAAAGTGAAAGCTTTCATTTTTTTGTCTGAAGAGAACAGTAAAAAGGAAATTGGGGCCATTTTAGGTGTTGAACTATCTCAAATTTTCTTTCTGAAAGAAAGTATTTAATTTATATATGTTTTAGTTCTAGATAAAGAGAGAAGGAAAAAAAAAACAGTACCCAGTATTTTTTTTTTGGAAACAATGAATTTTGACACTAAATATTCTATTGTTTCACATATATAAACAGAGACTATGTAAGAATGGTGTATATTTTAACATAAATCCATTTAAAGAAATTATCTAGTTCCATTGATTTTCATAGTACCTTCTTCATATGTCAGCTGAAAATCTGCAAGAAACAATACTTGTTGTATGTTCATTAAAAAAGAGCTTGTTAAGAAAAAGAGTTTTGTAAGAGCTGCTTGAGCTTTTAAAAAACTGAATAATTTGCATTTTGTTTGGTCTCTACCCAAGTGACTTCTGGTGAGACAGAATTTTTCACAGTTGGATATGAGGCTCCATTTCCTCAAGCTTAGTGAAGGGCCACGTAGGTCTCCTACACTAGCATCCTGTCCCCATTCTCATTGTTCCTCCATGCATTGGTTGAGTATTCTTAGAGAATAGAATGCGGCTTAATTGTTATCCTAGGCAGAACAAGCTTCTCTCTTACCATTTAATGCTTCATTCATCAGGTAGCAGGGAGAAGGAGAGTCAGGTTCTGTTATTAGACTGTAGCTAGGCTCGTTCAACACTACCAGAGCATGAGGGGTCACTGAGAGAAGGAGGTGCTGAGTAAATGCCTGAAGGATTAAGGATTAGCCTCTTCTGCTTTTAGTTTGGAGTCTTTTTACTCAATAGAATTATTGGTGTCAGAGATTGGTGGTATCTTAAATTGCTTTAATCCTTACACATAACTCCTTTTTTGGAGACATTTGAGAAGCATGAGGATCAGATAAAGTAACTAGTCTTGCATCTCGTCGGGCACACACATACCATTCTCCATCTCCTTGTGTCATTCTGTCTCTGTCTCATTCTTTCTGCCCTTCTGTGCCTTTTTGTTTTTATCTTTTCAGTCTATTCTATCTCTCTTGCTTTCTTTCTTCCTTTCCTCCTTTCTCTCTCCCTTACTTCCTCTTTCTCTCTTCCCTCCCAAATTTTCTCTAGTATTTCTACATTTCCTTTGTCATTTTTTGTTTCTCATTTTCTTTATCTTTCTTTTTCACTTTCTCTTTGTCTGGTTTCTTGTCTTCTCTTCCTTTCATACTTTTTATTCATTTTTTCCCTTAGTGTTGTGTGTTTTCCAATCTACTAAATTAGAACCCAGAAGATATTTAACTAGAAAACGCTTTTATCTTGTATCCTTTTGTCTTTCAATTTCTCAAACAAAGACCATTTTTTAAGTTAGTATAGTTTTACTAGCTCCTGGGTTGAACAACTTCGTGTTCTTGTCAGATAAACATTAAAAGAAACATGTGATCCTGTGTATCTTTTTTAAAAAAAATGTTAATCTGTTGCAAAAAAACAAAACAAAACAAAAGAAATGAACAACAAAAAAAAACACTTATGACCTAAATTGATTGGGGAACATTCAAAACTTTCCTGGTGCTCTACCTAAAGTCTGGCATCAGTCTTCTTGCCAAGGCATATCCAGCACCTTTTCCCTAGACCAACATCATATTCTCTGTCCTCCATTTCATTGCCTTCTGAAGGGGATTTCTCCAATCATGGAGAACATCAAGGAACAAGAATTCTTTATATAAATAACTCCCACTTAAACATACCCAGCCCTGATCTCTCCTAATCTCCATTCATATACAACTAAATATCTGTTAGCCTCTCTCAGATTGCATTATCCTGTAGGTATCTCAAACTTCATGTATCAAAAATAATCATCATATTAGACCCTTAACCTTCCCAGATTCCCAACTTAATTATTACCTTCAAGGGCACTAACCCCCTCTTCTCAACCAAGCTCACAACTTCAATATTATCTTCAATTCCTCATGCACAGTCACCCTATATATTTAATCTGTTGTCATGCCTTGTCATTCCTATTTCAGTAGCCTCCTGATTACATTCTTCACCACAAGTCTTTCCCCTCTACTCAATTTTCAAAGCCACCATCTCTGACCATGTCACTATCACTTCCCATCGATAAACTCTAGTGTCTCTGTATTACTTCCAAAGTCAAATTCTGTTTATCTGTTCACACAACCTTACTCTCATTCTAGTATTCTCATACTTGACTCAATTCCACACATTATTATCTGCCTCACACAGTGGTTTTTAGGATCAAGAGATAATTTATGTTAAATGTTTTGCAACTATCCATCACTCTAAATTGGAGTGATTAGTTACAACACTGAATTGGGCTAATCTCTTTTCCAAGTAATAATGATTAAGATTTCTGAAGACCACTATCATAGTAGCAGATAATCTCTCCCATTTGATTTAACTTTCTAGAACTTCACATATCCTTAGTTTTATTTTTTGCTAAATGTACCCAATACATTATAAGGTCTTTTTGGGAAGAGAACATTTCCTTTTTGTCCTTATATCTACCTTACCAGCAAAAAGTACAAAAGGTAGATACTTAATAAATGTTGGTTGGATTGTATAGACTTTCAAATCATTTCCCTACTACAAATCAGACACCAAAGTGATTTTTTTCTAAAGTCTGGAATGAAGAGCCAAGATGTAAGAGCAGGAGGAAGCAGTACAGCCCAGTTCCCCTCACAAATAAGCCAACAAAGATGTAAGAATAAAACTGAGCCAAGTTGTGATTGAGAAATAGAAGAAAAAAAAACACAATGGGTCGCCTTTCCTTATGAATCATATGCTCAGCATGCAGGCAAGTGATCAGGTCAGAAACTGTGGAACAGGGTGTTCCAGGATCATGAAATCAAGGCATATAACTCAGAGCTAAATAAGCAGTGACAGGATACCCAGAATTGATCACATATTTATCTTAGTAACCAAGCCAACAGTTAAAGGTCACCTGGAGGGGTATCCAGACTTCTGAGATGGGTCAGGAGCTTGGGATGTCCAGCACTGATCTTAGACTTAGTAATAATAACAATAAGATGACACATAATAATGATGCTGACCTGATCCATCATTCAGCCTCTCTTCTATAGGTAAAAATGACAGTAGAATCTTGAGATTGTGTATTACAGCAATCAAAATAATACACTGACTAATGAAAAGAAAGGATATTAACTAGACATTGAAGCAAGAACAAAACCCAGATCTTATTGATTCCAAGTCCAGCTTTCTATTCATTATATAGTTCTGCTTCTCTTAGACAGAAAAGTATGACTTTTGAATTTTGTTTTATTTAATTATCCAGGCGGATTTGAGGCGCTGATTAAGCATGGTCCAGTTGTTTTAATTCATAGCATCATTCAGTACTGAAAGGGAGTGATGAGGATATTAAGGCCAATGGAACTTAAGGTGACTCACCCAGGTCTGTATAAGGGTCTGATACAAGTATACAAGTATTCCTGACTCTGAATCTAGCAATCACTGTATCACCTACCTGCACAGACTGTTAAGTCTTTTGCCTCTTGGCTTCATGTGGTTGATTTTCAAATCAATGTACAGAATTTTACATTTATTTCTAGCTGATTTCAGAATGTTACTATTAGCTAGTCATTTTGGTGCATGAAGAATCATTTGAAATCTTGATTCTATTATCCAACATATTAACTTTTCTTTCCTAAAGCAACTTATCATCTGCAAACTTGATAATTAACAGAGAACCTGGATGTTCCTCATAATATAAAAAATCATCTTGATTTCTCAGCATAGACTCTGTGTTTATATGTATATACATATATATATATATATATTTGTGTTTGAGAAAGGAAAACAAATATACCATGTACATAATTGGAAATTCCAGTTTCCAAGATCAATAGAATGCACAAGGTTTGTTTATTTTTGAACTGCTTCACATTCTTAAATGCTATTGCAGAGAGAAGCTAGGACTCAACCAGAATGTAAAACCTAGATGATACAACTCTTTAATGTCATATCTATTCATTGCCATGAATCACTCTACCTATGTATTAGTTCATCTCTACCCATGTCATCCACCAGATTCAGATGCATAGAAATAAAGACAAATTTCTAAAATAAGGTAAAATGATAATATAAATGTATATTTTGGTGACAAATGACAAATGTGTTCTGTCTATATGCATTTGTGTGTCAATTAACTTGTCAATTATAAAGAACTCAAAAAAGTGACTTCATTTAACATTATATTTTCATTTGTCCCAGCTGGAATACAGTGAAGGGTCATCTTTAGAGAAATATAGGAAAATAATCACTGTGAAAGTTTTTAAGTATAAACGATACAGATTATGAGATTTGAAGTTAAAATAACATTGACAAGGGCACTGACTTCCCCATTTACTTACATTAAGAAAGCAACTAAAACCACCCTGTGTCTTTGGTTTTTAAATTATGAAAATGGAAATGATAAAATTAATTCCTCCTCCCACCACATCACCTATACAAGCTTAATGTGAAGAAAATGCTTTGTAAATTTCAGTGTTAAAGGAATAGGAAATAAGTAGAAGGAGTAAGATTATTATGAAAATTTAGTATAGAGGCACAATTGTTTAAATAGAGCGAATATATATGTATATATCCAGAGGAAATTATGGTAATGAAATCAAGGGATAACCAATAAATGTCCTACATATTTTATTATGTTCCTTATAAAGTCAAAAGGACTAAAGGTAATTTATAAGAGGTCATAGACACAAACAACTAAAATGGATGAAAATGTATGGGCTAAATTCTTCATCATTGGGGGCAGGACCCACTTTGATGATATCACAGATCCACCAGAATAGCTGAAGTTATTTTTTTTATTGATAATTGGAAGTTCAAAAAAGAGAAATAAATATATAAATATATAGACTTACAATGTCTTAATACATGTACTTCATGCACTATGACTCAAGGATTTGATACCTAGGTGAGCTATTTTTGAAATTACAAATTATAGGTACAAGATGGAAATAACCACATAAGTAAGATATCTATGCTTAGAAAAGTGACCATCAAAATGACATCTGGTTATTTTCCATGACCTGATTTTCTGCCAAATAAAATTTACTCAAAGGATCAGATAAAACAAGGCTTTGTTTATGTTGTCAACATTCTTTACATCATCACCTTTGTTCTCTCTCTCTTTCTCTCCCTCCCTCCCTCCCATCTTGTTCATTATTACCCCCACATCCCTCGGCCAATGTCTTGGTTATTCTACCAAGTTGGAAATATTATCGGAAGGAAAGTTTGTGTTGTTTTTTTCTTTAGCTGCCAGTGCCATTAAGTAAAATAAAATGAACTATACAGCTTACTCTCCAAATCCTACCTGAGTTCTAAAACTCTTACTGAAATAATTCTCTGTGTGGTTACTAGGTAAAGGAGCATGAGGGGTGCCATTGTCCATAATCTACACAAATATAATTTGGAAAACTGATGAGAATACCCGAGTGTCATGATATGGACCCATTTGTAGAGAGCTACTTTTCTAGCTATAAGCACACAAAATTGCTTAATGTAGGTAATTACTTGGAGACATCCTAGCTTTAGGAAGCTTTTAGATACCCACCAGGTCTTGCTCCTGGAGAGTAGGAGAAAATTAGTGCTCTCACTTTCATCAGCTCTTTTGGATTATGACCTGGCTCTTTCAGATAAGGTTGCCCCCCTCTTTTTTCAAAGTCCTCCGTTTATCCCCCCCAGGTGCTGTTTGTTCTCTTAGTCACACAGCTTTCAAAAATAAAAGTATTGGGACAGTTGAGTAAGTTTTTTTTTTTTTCCCAATCATCCAGATCTCAGCAAATGTTCTATCCAGAGCCCAATTTCTCCTCCTACAAATATTCCATGGGAATGGTATTCTTCTGAGGAATCTTCCCTGACAGTGATATTGAAAAGGATTAATGAATTCTGGTAGCTACTGCCACTCCTTCCTCCTCAGATTTGATTCAACAGAGCTGAACCAAGATTGATTTCAGAAGGTTTCTGTTTCCTCCCAAAAGGCATCCTAAGCTGTGAAGAAGCCCCTGACTTTCTAAGGCAGTAGGGAATAGATAAAAGTTATCATACAACAAGATTACTTGTCAGAGCCCTTATGTTTGAAAGCCTTGTGACAGCTCTGGGCCTCAGAGTCCTGTTCACCAAAATGACAGCCTGTAAACAACAAGCAAAAAGGCTAACCCTCTTGTGAAGCCCCAGCTTCTTATCTAAATCCTGATTGGGAAGCATTTGTAGGAAATGGGGGACTTAATTCTCTAGCCTATTTAATTTTTGCTACCCAAAGTAGAAGGAGCCAAAGGGGAAAAGGGATTGGGGAGATCAGATATTAGCCTGTCTGGCTTGGAAGATGGATTGCAACCACCATCCCTCACCCATATAGGGTCAGTCCTCTTAGGGCAACAGTCTTGCCTGGACTGGATTTCTATCATAATGAGTTCATGAAAGAGTATTTGAAAGAGAAGAAAGACAATTCACTCTATTTTCCTTTTTTAGAAACATGATTGGTATTTTTATTGGCCTTTTTTTAATCATAAAAGACTAAAACAAATTAAATCTCAAGACTTTTTTTAATTGCTTATTCAGATTTAATCCTCTTCAAAATAATGACATTTGGTGAGCTATTTAATAAATGATGAATGAATGAATGAATGAATGAATGAATGAATGAATAGGTGAATGAAAAAGGAGGGGGAAATAACTTTTATTAAAGACTTGATATATTCAAAGCAAGAGAATTTACTCTCAAGAAGCTTAGATTCTAACAGGAGGCAATATCTATAGGAAATTCCAGCCTCACATTGCTGGCTGTCCTCAATGTCTGCGACCCTCCCCTTTCTTAATGTCTGCCTCATGGCTCCCTTAGATTCCTTCATCTCTCAAATACAAGAACATTTTCCCAATCATTCTTAATCTTAGTACCTTCTCTCTGAGATAATCTCTCATCTAGCATGTAGATATCTTGCTTGTAAATCCTTGTTCATGTGGTATCACCTCCATTAGACTATGGACTTGTTAAGAGTAGGGAATATGTTCTTTCTTTCTTTCTTTCTTTCTTTCTTTCTTTCTTTCTTTCTTTCTTTTTTCTTTGCTTTTGTTTCCCCAGTAGTCAGTGCACAATCTGACACATAATGGGTGTTTATTACATGCTTGTTTTCTTCTTGACTTGACTTGGAAAAACCCTATGATCCCTAGGGTGAAACACAAAAGCTGATGGAAATCTTTCTTTAATACCATTTCTATTAAAAATGTTATATGAGTTTTTGATGTTGAACTACTTGAGAATGTCAAAGACTTGTGGCTAGACCATTCTTTTATAGGTCTTTAGTAACCAAGCTGCTGATGGGATGGAGTACAAGAAGAGCCTGGTCACATCTCCACACAGTTTGCTTTCCTACACTCTGATTAATCTATAGGACCAGTAATCTGGGAGGTCCAAAATCTCCTGTGTCATTGATTTAACTACTTTTTTGGAGTCAGTAATTATTGGTAGAGATAAGGATAAGTGCTCCACAAGGGTTATTCCTCTTGATTATGATTTAAGGAGCCCTACTGAAAGTCTGATGATCCCAGTGATATTAGTATTCCTGTGGCTTTGGCATTAGGGTTCTGGACTGGACCCAGGAAGAAGAAAATGAAGCTCCAAAATATTAATTCCATAATATTTTCAAGTTACATATCTAATTCAGCATAAGAGTGGACACTGAAACCTAATTAGGTCTCTGGACTATCATTCAAATATTCATTCTGTTAGATCAAGTTGCCATCTTTTGAATTGCTGCTATGCAAGTAGATATTTTGATTATCTTTATGCTATTATTTGGAGATATTAGGCACTTAATACATGTTTATTAATTATTGGCTTTGTCCTTCCAAATTAGAGTTATGTTTGCCTGATATATACAAACTATTAAACAATGTTGAATGTTACTTTTTCTGAAGACATCCTACTGATTCAAAATGTCATAAAAATTCAATGCTTCAAATTTCCCTAGATGGACCTATATCTATCCTATAGCTGTTTGTTCAAACATTTCTTCAGTAGTTTTGTTACCAAGGAATCTAATACTATTTCTTCCATTTCTTTAATAATGTAAAATATGAGATTATCTGTACAAAAACAGACCCTCATTTTAAATTTTAAGCAAAAGGGACAAAAATTTTACTTGTATCATATCAAATGAAAGAAGAAAAATGTTGCAAATGTCGCTTAAGGTGAGCAACACACATGCAAACCAGACATAGTCTGAGCTGAGGATGATGTGATTCCAAGTCTGTTGCCTTCAGAATTCCAAAGAGAGAGTCAATTAAAGAATACAACATATTTTCCACAGGCCCTTGTTTTTGGCCCTACCTTGTTCTATATCTAGCAGTTGGAGACTTTACCCAATCAGTTTGCATTCCACAGCTTTTCAACACCTTGAAACCAGTTTCCCTTAGGCAGCAGTAACTATTCTTTCCCTCCTCAACAGACATCATTTATATTCAGATACCAGATGCCTTGAACACCTCTGAGTATCAGGTAATTCACAGTTGCCTACATTTGCTTTGCCCTCTTGTATTCTTAATTGATGTTACCCCAGAAAGAAAGGCAAGAATGTGAAACACCAAATTCCTGGAGGTTTTGAGCAAGTGTGCCTGAGTGAAATATGATCAAATCACATAAGGATTATGATAGACCCATGATCTCATCAGTATGTGAGCCTTCTCCAGTGAGGTCCATCAGCGATCCTTTGCTTTTTCAACTTGGGGGATTCTTGTCATGATTTTCTCTCTTTTTTAATTAATTTTTTTCTCTATTAACAAGCATTTCATTTTTCTTCCTCCTGACTCCTGCCTTCCCCCTTCATTGAGAAAGAGAAACAAAACTCTCATATAGAAAGATAGATAGATAGAATGACAGATAGATATAGATAGATAGATAAAGATAGATAGATAGATATATAGATAGACAGATAGACAGATAGACAGATAGACAGATGGATAGATAAAGATAGACAGACAGAGAGATGGAGGGACATGAGATGGAGAGAGATATATACATACATATTAGATATTTAGATGGATAGATAGAGGGATAAATGGATGGAAGGATAGATAGACAGATGGACAGACACAGGCAGATGGATAGAGATAGAGATATGACTTTCTATATATAGTTTGACTCTATATGTATGTATGTATAAATGTGTAATATTATACCTATATCTATAACTGTACACATACACATATAGTCAAACTACCCAATCTATCCAATCTTTATTCTATAACATTTTATAAATACTAATACTTCACTTAAGCTATGCACTTGTCAACCATCTTCTTCATTAATTGACTGATAGATTCCCCTTTCTAATCATGAGAATACTTGAAAGTGTCTTTTTAAATCATTTCTTATATGCAAGTCATTTATGGTTATATTCTGTCACATTATGATATCCATGATGTATCTATCCATTGCTCATTAAGTCACTGACAATTCTGATATTTAAAAAATAATGGTTTTCTACTATTCGAAGCCATGCAGCATCCTTTCTGCTTGCTGCCTCTGTGCAGTGGCACAAGCCTTCACCCAAGCCTGGAGTTAAATTCAGAATATTTGTATTTTTTAAGCCTGAACTTGAGTATTATTTTCTCTGAATAGCCCAATTACTTGTGCTCTTCTATCCTAAAATTACTTGTTTTAATCCATCTCTGAGTATGCCTTGTGCCATGCTCTCCACTCCTGAGAATGCAAGGTGTTCAATGGCATCCAAAACTAAAATTCCAAATCCTTCCCCCTTCCCTTTTACTAACGAGGTAACCACTATCCTTCCAGTTAACCTGGCTCAAAACCTGCAGCTTATCCTTGGCTCCAAACTCTTTCTCGCTCCTGGTACCCAATCTGTTACAAACCCTGTATGTTTTGTTTTTGTAACCCCTCTCATATATGCTCTCCTCTCCTAGCATCTGCCACCAGTATATTGCAGAACCTCATCACTCCATGCCTGGATTATTGTAGTAGCCTCCTGGTTGCTCTCACCATATCAAATCTCTGCTCACTCCAGTCCATTCTCCACTTAGTATCAAAATGATCTTCTTAAAGTGCATGCCTGACCAGCTTTCCCCAACACACACACACACACACACACACACACACACACACACACACACACACACACACACACTACACTAATGGCTCCCTCTCGGATCAAATATAAAATTATCTGACATTCAAAGCCCTTCCTAATTGCCATATATCTCTTTTCTAATTCTTTTTAAACTTTACTGATATTAGCCATCTTACTGTACAGTAGGACCTCATTTCACCCAACCAATATGTTCTAAGACCTTTCACTTCAGTTGAAAATTGTTCATAATAACAAATCTCATTATTTAACAAGTATTTCTCTATGAGCATACCGAGACATTTTATGGTTTTTTCTTAGACTTATCAGAGCTACCAACATCACTAATCTTGTACTTTGGGGTCATTATTAATAACTTAAAACTTTAAAAAATTAAAAACTTTAAAAAAATAATAATGATACAAAGAGAAGTGCTGCTCTTTCATGGACATGATTTGCTGCAAGTGAGAACTCCAGGCAACGACGGATTGATTCTAGAGCTAATATTTGGTGCAAAACAATGTAATGACAAACAAATGCTTCTCAGAGACAAAATGAATGTAACTGCTGATAAATGAGAATTTGGGAAGAAAATAATAAATCAGAATGAAGATACAGAAGTTGATGGAATGGAAGAAACCAGGAAATACAGGGGAGTTATTGGAATTCTGAGTTATGGTTCTGAGGAAGGTTAACTGTCATTGAGGAGTTGGGTTTGGACTCTGGAGAAGAAAACACCCCCAAAACCAAGCTCTCTCCCAATATTGATCTACAGCCTGTTCCTGTGAGAAACCAGCCAGTTCCTGAACTCCATTTTGGTCCTATATTCTGATACATCTGTTGAAATCTCAAGCAGGAATTACCAGCAACCTGCTTTGGTGGACTTTGGCTTCACCTAGGTCACACCTGGCACCTGTACCTGACTCCGCTACATGGGACTTTATGACACTTGGGAATAGGGTGCCTAATTAAATATTTTTATTTTATGTATTTTTCTACCTTTGATTTTTTGATTGCCAAGTGTGTATACCTAAATTTGTATATATTGAGTTCGTGTAAAATGAGTTCCTATTGGACCTTGAACAAGACCCTCCATTTCTGGACTATGAGCATTTTCACTGAGCATAACCCATATTTAAAATATTTTCCTTCTTTATCTCCACCTGGATTCCCTAGATTCTGTCAAGCCCTAGCTAAACTATCAGCTTCTACAAGAAGTCTTTCCTAATCCTGCTTAATGCTACTGCCTTTCCTTTGAGAATAATTCCAATTTATCTTATATGTAGTTAATTTGTATGTAGTTGTTTTCATATTTTTCTCTCCTATTCAACTCTGAGCTCCTTGTATTTGTGGGGCTTAGTATAATTCTTTTCACATAGTGAGTGCTTAATGAATTTTTATTGATTGACTCAGGAAGATAAATCAAGGAAATCATAAATGAATTGCATGGGGATGGAGAAGAGTGTCAGAACTCTAGTCCAAATGGATTCATCAGACATTTAAGAAAAAATTGGGATAGGCTAATGAGCTTTTTGTAAAAACATACAGAGAAAACATATTAAATTAATTATTAAAGAAACACAAAGTTCAAATACTTAAACACGGAAAAAATAAAACTTAATAAGACAGACACAAATATCACTGATAATTGATGAAAAATATCAAATAAACCAATAGCAAAAATATTATAGAACTATATTTTAAAATACACTATAGCCCATTTGGATTTTTAACAACCTTAAAGATGATTCAAAATAGATAAGACAGATATAATATATCATCATTATTCAGCCATTTCTGACTCTGCATAGCCCCATTTGGGGTTTCCTTTGCAAATATTTGGGGATGGTTTACCATTTCCTTCTCCAGCTCATTTAATGGATGAGAAAATGAGGTAAATAAAATTAAATGACTTGTCCAGAATTACAAAGCTAATAAGTGTTTAAGGCCACATTTGAACTCAAGTCTTCCTGCCTCTAGGCCCAGCATTTTGAATTTGGAATATAATTAAAACTAGAAACAAAAATTGTTAGATAAAATGAAGCACTTTTATGTTAACAAAACCAAAAGGCACAAGAATAAAAGGACATTCCATTAATATACTCAAAAGAATTTATCTAAACCAAGGGTTAGCTGTATTTAAATGGATGAAAAACTGGAAATTTTACGCAATAAGATAATAAAAAATATTCACTCTTTTGACTATTACTACACAAAGTACTAGAAATGCTATTTGGGAAGCAAAATTATGTCTATTTGCAGATGATGTGATTGTTTATATATAAGAACTCTAAAGAATTAGCAAAAAATAAATCAAGATGTTTAATAACTTCAGTAATATGGGAGAATATAAAATAAATATACAAAAATCATCAATTAGTCCATATTAAATTAATAAAATGCAAGAGCAAGAAATAGTAAAAAAAAAAGTCCATTGTGATGCCAAAAAGGATTAAAGAGCTGATAATTAAACTACTAAGGCTTTTGTAGGACTTATATTACTACAGCTACAAAATAATTTTTGCAGAAATAAAGGCCCAAATAATTGGCCAGTTAATTAATGCCCATGACTTTTCTGTCAACATAGTAAAAGTGACACAATTATAATTACTCTACAGATTTAGTTTTCTACTGATCAAATTACCAGAGGAATACTGCATGGTAATAGATAAAAATAATAATAATATTTGTTTGAAGGAATTAAAAAGCAAGAATAGCAAGGAATATAATGGGTGGTAGAAGAGAGGCTTGGCACTACCAGGTTATAAACTGTACTAAAAATAGTTACTTTTGTTTTTTAATTTTAAACCCTTAACTTCTGTGTATTGACTTATAGGTGGAAGATTGGTAAGGGTAGGCAATGGGGGTCAAGTGACTTGCCCAGGGTCACACAGCTGGGAAGTGTCTGAGGCCTGATTTGAACCTAGGACCTCCTGTCTCTAGGCCTGGCTCTCAATCCACTGAGCTACCCAGCTGCCCCAAAATAGTTGCTTTTAAAACAATCTGGGTTTAGATTTTTTAAGAAAGAGACAAGTTCATCAGTGTACTACATGATACACACATGATGTAGAATACAATGTATATGTATATTCTTCTAGTATTTGAGAAGCTCAATAATACAGATTACTGGGGAAGGAACTCCTTGTTCAAGAAGAATTTCTGGCAAAATTGGAAATGCAGTCAGTGAACAAATACATTTTATTTTTAAAAATATATTTTAAAGCAGCATCTTTTATCATGTGTTAGTGTGCAAAGGGTCTACAATTTCATTAGCTTGGAGAATTCTTCTTATGGGGAATCCATCTACCCTCAGAAATCCAAATGCCTACCTGTTACCTTGAGATGAGAGTTGCTTGAATTACAGAGGTTAAATTAATTATACAGTCATAGATCTAGGAAGGGTCAGAGGTTGGATTATAGGTTAGATCTTTCTGATTCCAAGGCTAACTATCACTTTATTATATGGATCTTAGTTTTTAGTTAAGTTTTTTTTTTTAAACTTTTACCTTCTGTCTTAGAATTAATAGTAAGTTTCAGTTCCAAGACAGAAGAGCAGGAAGAGCTATGCCTTTGGGGTTAAGTGACTTACCCAGAGTCACACAGCTGGGAAGTGTCTAAGGCCAGATTTGAACCCAGGATCTCCCACCCCCAGGTTTAACTCTATCCACTGAGCCATTTAGCTGCCCCTATGGCTTTCATCTTATAAAACTTAGCAAAGTGAATCTCAAATAAGTACAACAAAATTTACTTTTTAAGTCACACTATAAAAAACAAAAGAGAATGGAAGATTAGATGCTTCATCATTATGGGGAACAGAAATATTTCTGAAGACACTTAAATCATAAAAGTGCAAAACTAGCATTCCCTCTCCCCGCAAAGATACTTTAACCAAAATAGAATTAATAAGATGTGGACTGGGAGAAAAAAAAAAGTTGTCATCTTTTCCCCATCTTCTCCACTCCTGGGGGATGGGTTAGGAGAAATTTTGTTTGTTTATTTTATTGGCATTTAATTGGTACAAGGGACTCCCAACAAATCAACTCCCTATAATATAAAAAATCAGCAACCCTTAGAAATATGTAGTCTCTGATATATATCTGTTGTACTGGGAGGTTAAGACCAAGTAATTTACCCAGAGGACACAGATAATATTTATACAGTGTAGACCAGTGATTCCCAAAGTGGGTGCCACCGCCTCCTGGTGGGTGTTGCAGCGATCCAGGGAGGCAGTGATAGCCACAAGTGCATTTATCTTTCCTATTAATTGCTATTAAAATTTTTTAAAAAATTAATTTCCAGAGGCCCTAAGTAATTTTTTTTTCTGGAAAAGGGACAGTAGGCCAAAAATGTTTGGGAACCACTGGTGTAGACTTTTACCTTCCTTCCTTCCAACAGGAATAGCTACTTTTGAATTGGACCTCCACAAACTATTGGGAATTTAATGCACTCACTTTAGGAATTTGTCTGGGAGCTATTTGAGGATAGAGGATGATTCAATGAGTTCATCTACACCACTACTTCTGGACTAAGAGTTCTTAAATATTTTTGTTATGTTTTGTTTTGGTTTTGTAACATGGTCCTTTTTGACAGTTTGGTCAATCGTTGGTAAATACTTTTCAGAATAATGTTTTTCAATGTATATAGGAGAGAGAGAAAGAGAGAGAGAGAGAGAGAGAGAGAGAGAGAGAGAGAGAGAGAGACAGAGACAGAGACAGAGACAGAGACAGAGACAGAGAGAGATGATAGATATGATAGAGGGATAGAGAGATGATATATATAGAAAAAAGTTTGTAAGATATATAATAGAGAGATAGATAGACAGATAATTAATTATATTTGTTGAAATAGTGTCTTCATTTTTTGAAAAAAATCAGGTCACCTCCTGCTTCCTTTCATGAAATTGGAAGCCAGAAGAAATAAGAGAGAATTTTTATTCTCTCAAGTTCTCAACCCTTCTCCCCTTGAGTAATTCTTCTCTACCAATGATAGTCTCATATAAATAAAGGCTATGATTATGATCTATTCTCCAACTAAGTGGTCAGAGTGATCAGAGTCTTCAGGTGAAGAAAAGCAAGCTTTCAATAAATACCCAAAAAAATTCCTGAATTCCAATAACCAGAGGAATACTAATGAGCATTTATATAGTGTCTACATGTTTGCAAAGTGTTATACATAACTTATTTCATTTTATTCTCACATCCACACTCTGAGGTAAATTCTATTATTATTTTCCATTTTGCAGATAAGGAAACAGAGAGAAAGAGAGGTAAAAATGACTTACATGGAGTCACACATCTAGTGTCTGAGACTTGACTTGAACTCGTCTTCTGGATTCTGCCTCCAGCAATCTTACCCACTATGCCACCCAGCTGCTCACTAATGCAATCTAAAAGAATAAGAATAACAACACTGTGATATCAACTCCCATCAACCCAACTAGCAAATATGCTTAATATCTAAAGCTTTGGAGGGAGGTAAAAAGTAGGGAAGACGGACATTTGAATTGCTTTCTGGGCTCTCTTTTACCTGTTCAAGTAATACTAGTGAAGCATTATTCAAAAAAGCTTATGGTTTGTACTATATTTCTCGCAGAACAATGAATGGTTTTGATCACCCAGTGTCCCTTCTGTGACATATTTACAAGGCAGCTGAGCACTGTAAATTCATTCAACTATTCTGTTAAACATTTAGGAGCTATGTAAGACAAATTGCTAAAATTATTCATTTTCTTTAGTTCAGAAATTCCACTCCTAGAAGTGTATTTCAAAGAGGTTATAGACAGCAAGAAACGACCCAAAGGTATAGAAACATTCCAAAAAATATTAGTTGTGATAAAAATTTGGAAACAAAATATGAGCCCAAGGTTTGGGAATTGAATGGAAAATTACAATGCCATAAGAAATAACCAATATGAAAATTTTAGAGAAACAAAGGGAATTGTTAAAGTGACAAACTACATATGGACATATTCATTGTTAGTAGGCATTAGGGGACCAGACCAATAGGTTAAGCGATTTGCCCAGTGTGACATAGTAAATTTTCCAGGGTAGATTTGAGCCCAGATTATCTGACTTTAGAACTAAGGCTCACTATAGCTGTTTTGAAGGAAAGGTGGGGTGGAGGGGGAAGAAGGGATATAGAGCAGTGATTTCAGACTTAAATAGAAACAAGGACAATTTAACCACACATTAGAATCCATGATGGCAGCATACCAACTTAGTTTTAAAATGTAATATTAACTACATTTCATTTTATATATTTTATATATTTATATATTTACATATATATATAAAATATACCATATATTTTATAATATAGATTG
>NC_058135.1:66462499-66490331 GCF_016433145.1 Gracilinanus agilis | reverse complement strand
TATATATATTATATATATATTTACATATATGTATAATATAGTTTATAATATAGATTGGAAAATCTTTAAATGTTTACATATATATGCATGTATATACATATAAATATGAAAAAATATTTTCCAAATATATTTTTGTTTGGTTTGGGCTTTGCTTGAGAATGTTTTGGGTCATATGCTCTCTGGTGGCCCTGAACTTGACACCACTGGGGTGGATCACATAGTTTTGGGGTATAAATATAATCATTCTAGGAGTGGGTTTATTGGAGTGTAAGTAGCCCCTAGGAAGGGAAGGAGGATGGGATAATTTGTGGTGGGACCAGATGAGTGGTATCCAGAGAAAATGATAAGATGAGGTATGAGAACAATAATTCAACTAGAGAGGAAATATGAAATATTCTTCCTCGCCATCCCTTAACATATATATATACATATATGTGTATATTCTACATTCTTTATATATAAACACAAGTATACAAATATATATTATGGCTGCAGCAGTGGAAATAAAGTCAAAGTGAGGAATCAACCTTGGCCAAGTATAGCAATGTTTAGGGTCATATTGTCCAAGTTATGAAGCATATTGCTCTATTTAGTTGGTCTAGAAACAAAATATTTTTCAAAGAATGTACTTTATGAGACAGTTGGATAGGTGTACCATTTTTGTTTCTTATAGTATATTAAAATATTAAAATTAAAATAATATTAATAATAAAAATATATTTTGTTTCATAAGTGTTTATAGATAAATTTTTCTAAGCAATTGTTTAAAAAGAGAAATTAAAATTGAAGAGTCATAATTCAAGAGTTTTCATCAATTTGGTGAAGTTTATATTGAATGACCACACCAAATGTGTTTCAAAGAATAATTTTATTCTTTTATATATGAAAACACTACTATAAAACATATGCTAAGACCCATGCTTGAATTGTTTTTTTTTCATAAGCAGTAATGAATTTAATTTGAACAACCAATGTCACCTGGGGGCATGTGTACAAGATGGTTGTCAATCATTAGCAGACAAAGTCAACCTTCATCAAAAATATACATCTGGGAGACACTAGTTCTTCAGCAGTTGCCCAAAAGGATATGAAGAAAATCAGAACTACCTTATGTTCAATCATAGACACACACACATATGTGCATGTGTACAAATACACACACATAAGGGCAAGTCTTTTCCTCTTGATTTGCAAACATGTTTATATTTAAAGGAAAATATAACATCTAATTAAATTAAATCAAACCTAGGGGAAAATGTTCTTTAGCAAGAGTTGTCAAAGCCCAACTTGTTTAGGATTTTTTTTTCTCAAGTCTCCTTCAATCCCTTTCTCATGAAATAAAAATTCATGCTTTGCCAGTTCCAAGTGAAACTGGAATCCCAAGGAATCAGAATTTGCTTCCTGGCTCAAAAATGGCAGATTATATTCTCTTTTGCTGGTGGTAACAGACAATTCTGGTAAAATAATTCTGAATAAAGATAATTATGAACTAACAGCCATTTCTCCAAGCAAAAGTGTGCAATTGCACTCTTCTCTGATGTGTGTCAAAGGGAAATAAAGAGTGTAGAGAGACTTTGCAAAGACAATAATGAGCAAAACCCTTTAAGTAATCTACTTTGATGATTTTTAATTTATTTACTTTTTCTGGAGACCTGCCTCGTGAGTAACCTTGGGCAGTTTCAGAAGCAATGAAAGAGGAGATTTAAGCCAATAGGTGTAAAGGGAACAGGGAAAGGGACTGTTATGATATATTCTTCAGGCATGGTAATTCCCTAATATTTTTAGAACTCAATGAGTGATTCTTCAAGTACATGACTTGGAGGGAAAGTATTATCCTCAAAATCAGAATACTTGGACTATGGCTCAAACTATGAGTGGCTGCATGATATAGCAGAAAGGATACTGACTCTCTATTCAGAGGTTTTGTGTGCATATCTAACTTTTGGTTCTTACTACCTATATGACCTCAGGCAACTGACATTCTCTATGTGCATTGGCTTCTTCCTTCATAAAAGGAAAATGTTAGAAAAGATGGATATTGAAATCCATTCCAGCTCTGTGTTTTTTGGAAATTGGGAATGGTACAACTTATATTACCAACAATGAGGAAAGTAATCAATTAAAATTAAAATTTAATTTAATTTAAAGTAAATCAAAAGTAGGTATTGATGATATATTAAATATACCAGACATTGCTAAGAGTTGGGGATTCAAATAGAAAAAAAAGAAAACAAAAAGACAATCATTACCTTCTAATGGTCTATTGGAGGAAAAACAATATATTAAAGATGTTAAGGAAAGGAAAAGGATGGTTCCTCAAGTGCAAAATTCTTTGCAACAGAAGCATACCAGGGGAAGAAAAGAAGCATGAATACTTCATGCCAGTCCCCAAAATGGAGGGCAAATGGAATTCACCAAATTGAGAAGGCATCCAAGATGGCAGAAGGATATTGTAGCATGAATAGAATCCAAGTACTGAGAGATGTTCCAGAGAGAGAAGGAAAAGCATTTTAAAAATGTAAAGTATTTAATGTTTATTCATGCTAAGTGGCCTTAAAAAGAACAAATACTCAATTTAATGTAATTATTATAGTTAGAAGATCCAATAAAGTGAGCAAGTGGTATCCAGTTATTAATTGCCTATACATGTCAGGTAATATGATTATTAGAATTTTCCCAAGTCAGAACTGAAATGGTACCTATCATCAAGGAATTTATATTCTAAAGATGAGGTAGCATGAACATATTTAAATATATATGAAACATTCAAAATGGACAAAATGACTGTTGCTAGGAAGGCAATGGCAGCTGTTGCAAGTAGAAATGAGGAGAGGACGAATACTCAGAAATCTACAGAACTGATGTTTGATCTAAATCTTGGAGCCAATGAAGGGTTCCAGGAGGCAGAGAGAACAAGCAGAGTCATTAGAGACAGGAAGCCCATGAAAAGGCACAGAGGTAAGAGCCAGAGCATTATGTGTGAAGACCAGAAATTTGACTGGTATAACTGAACCATGGAATGAATGGCAGAGAATAATGTATAAGAAGACCTGAGAGAGTTAAAAAAAAGTGAGACAAGTCTTAGAGAATTTCAATTGGAAAATTATTTTTTTTGTCTTAGTAATTGGGAAATGTTAAAATTTATTGGGTAGAAGGGTAACATTGTCGTTAGAAAAAAAATCATTTTGGTAGCTGTGAGGATGATTGATTGGAGTTGGGAAAGACTCAAGGTAATTAGGTTTATTGTGAGTCTTATATTAACTATTGCAATAATTCAGGTATGAGGTAATATACTTGTGTAACTCTATATCTGCACTGATTGTGTTCTGGTTTAGTCTCGACTCACCTAGAAAGAACAATATCGGTTAAGGTGATGAGATAGGAAGGCAGACTGCAGAAGATTTAGAAAATGGTGAACAGATAGCCAGTAGAGATAACAAAGGGTATATGACTTTTTTTTTTATTTTTATAGAAGTTTGGAAGAGGGAATTATAACATGATATTGAAAATGGTTAATTAGTGAGGGCTTTTGTTTTGTCTTTTTAATTACCATAAAGCAAATCTGGGCAGGTTGGCAAAGCAATCAGCAAAATGAGAAAGATAAACATTCAGATTCTTTGTTTTCCAGTAATGTCCAAAATACTTTTGAATGAGATTTTTACACACATATACAATGCATGCATGTGAATAAAGACAATTGGAGAGTTTCCAGAGTGTTTTAAAATTCATCAACTTTGTCATTAAGAGGTTGTTCCAAAAGTTCCAAAAGTCTTAGAGAGAAATTTAAGGTTTAATAGCTTGAAATCTTTAGAAACTTAAAATGCTCAAATACTTTTGGGACACCCTGCAAAAAAAAACTATTACTATCTTTTGATGTTCATGTAAGAGACAATGGTTTGTATCTGATAAATCATTTAAGAACTTTCTGTTAAAAGTAAGGGGTGATAAAATCACTTACATGTAGGACGTTATGGACAGCTGATTTTCTGAAGAAGATTTAAATAATGAACAATTCAATAATCAATGGATGATTGCATCACTATTTTTACAATGGGAGCTAGGGAGATTACATGTGTTTTGTTAGATTTTTTTGAAATATTAGGATATTCAGCTTATAAAGGCAGGAACTTTAGAATTTGAAATGAAAGACGATGTGTTTTAAAAAGCAGTGTTTTTTTTTTAATTTCGGCACTAAGATCACTAAAAAATGTGACATATATACTCTGTACTATGAAAAGAACATTGTTTTTATTCATAACTATAAAGATATGGAAAGAAATGAATGATTAAGAATGATAATTGTGTTTTTAAGGCAAATTTCCATGAGTTTTTATCACATTTTAGAAGAGGTTATTTAAAAGTAAAACAATATTTGACCATTTATATTTGAAAATTTTCCCTTGACATTTACTGTAATTTTTGATAAAATGAAGTTAGTATAAATGAATAATGTTGAAGTGAGGCTCATACAGTGACTCTGCCTGTTCATTTCATGGTAAAAGAAAAACAGAAAAAATACATTAATGTGTGAAGTAAAACCATTCTTAGGTAAATGTACCTCATTGCAAAAGCATTGCAGAAATATATTTCCTTTGGAAGTAATATCTAAACTTCTTTGTCTCTAATTTAGGGTTATCGGTTGTTATAAATGAGTTATAGGTTGTTATAAATGGAAAAATGCCAAAAGATAATTATAACAAGCAGGTAAATAATATATATGTATATTCTCATATTCTTTTATTTAATTTTCTATTTGTATTTATTTTGCCAGTTTTTTATATGTTGCACAAATCTCTATTTTAAGTATTATTTTTCCTACTTTGATTTTCCCCTATATATATTATAAGTATCTGACAGTAGAGAATTGAATTTCTCTATTATTATTTATACTGTTCATTCACTTTATATTGATTTTAAAGTTTATTTTTAATTCTTTTACATTTAACCTAATTGATTATGTGTTTATATATGTATATGTCTATACATACATGAACATATATAGATTCAAACATAGATTATTATAGAGCAATAACCAAAAGAGGGCAAATAAAAGCTTTTATGTATATAATGTACTTAATTCAGTGTGGAGGATCCTTTCATCTAACCCTCAAAATTTAGCTTATCTTATTGTCCTCTAATATTCATAGACAATAGGAACTGTGGCCACCCCTTGTATCCCATTGTTAGAATACCCTTCTCCCTGAAGGAAGCATGATCACATCGGAGGGTCATTTGCTCTCTCCTTAAGTAGGTTTGTACCCAGGATCAGCCTTTCCTCTTTTCAAGGAAAATTAGATGGCACAGTTGATAAAGTGCTAATGTTTGAGTCAGGAAGACCCGAGTGTGAGACCTATCTAGTTTTGTGATCTTGGGAAAATCACTTAACCTCTCTCTGTCTCAGTTTTCTCATGTGTAAAATGGAGATCTGTAATAATAATATTTACCCTTCAGAGTTGTTGAGAAGATCAAATGCAATAAAATCATAAGATGCTTTCATCCAACTGCAGCTATATGACCATTTATCAGAGATGCTGTATTGTAGATTATTGCTCAGGAAGGGGTTGGACTAGATCATCTTGGATTTGATTTTCAACCATGGGATTTTTATATAGAACTGTATTGATATGTTTAATTTAATATCACCTCTTTTTTTCATGTAATCTTCCTTCAGAGGGCCATCCTTTAACCAGAGATTAATAAGGAAAAGAATTTTAAACTAAAAAGAAATTTAAAACCAACAAAATGAAATAACATATTCAAAAGTTCTGACATGCAATCCAGCTTAAAGAATGCCACATCTGCAAAAGGATCTCTTTTGGTAAACCTTCTTTGAGACTAAGTTTGGTAATTTATAATTCTGCAACATTATATGTAAATTATTTTGTTCTTTGAAATTTATATTTCAATAATTGTTTTGTCTTTTGTTTTCCTGGCTTCTGTTCACTTCGCCAAATTATCAATCAATAATTATTAAGTAATAACTAAGCACTAGCCACTATTTCAAGTGATGGAAATTCATGAAAAAAAAAAACTATACATATTCCCTGAACCCAAAGAACTCACAATCTCATGGAGAAACAACATGGAAACATCTATGGGCAAATAAGATATAGACAAGATAAATTAGACAAAATCAAGAGAGTGAAGAAAAAAGTCATAAGAGGAATCAGGACAGGCTATTTATTGAAGATGGTATTTTAGCTTAATATTAAAATGTCCACAGTTGGAAGATGTGATGTTCGAGGAACAGAAAGAAAGTTGGTATCACTAGAGCAGAGAGTATGTGGAGAGGAGAACAGTTTATGGAGACTAGTAAAATAGGATGATATTAGGGTGAATAAAGCCATGAATGCTAAACAGATGATTTAGGGAATACTAGGGGTAGAGTGATATGGTCAGATGTTGTTTTAGAAAGATCAATTTGATAATTAAATGAAGTTTAAACTGGAATAGAGAAGAGAAGAGACTATGGTAGGGAGACAAATAAGAAAGCTATTGAAATATTCTAAGACTGATGATGGGAGTGGTGGTAGTATTAAGAGAAGAGAAGGAGGCATGACATTATGATATTATGAAGGTAAAATTGATAGGACTTAGCAACAGATTAGATATAGTATGGCAATAAAGTTAAGAATCACTGATGAGGGTGCAACTGGGTTGGTTCAAATCTGGCCTCAGACACTTCCCAGTTGTGTGACCCTGGGCAAGTCACTTGACCCCCATTGCCTACCCTTACCACTCTTCTGCCTTGGAACCAATACACAGTATTGACTCCAAGATGGAATGTAAGGGTTTAAAAAAAACAAAAAAAAACAAAAAACAAACAGAATCATTGATGACATCTAAGTTGCAATCCTGGGTCTCTATGAATCATCCAATTTGAGATGCTTAATGGCAGTTGGAGACACAAATCTGGAAATCAGGAGAGAGGTTAGGGTAGATAAGAAGATCTGAGAACATGAGCTTACAGGTGATCATTGAAACCAGGAGAGTCGAATTGATTGATGTAGATATTTCCCTTTTTCTATATCGTGTTTGTAATTTCTCATAATACAATAATAGTTCATTGTATTTAAATTCAACACTATTTATTAAGCCATTTTCCAAGTGATGGGCATCTGATTTGTTTCTAGATCTTTGCTACCATAAAAAAGTTACTATAAATATTACCATATATATTGAGCATTTTTTGGTCATTGTCCTTTTTGGGGAAAATGGCTGGTAGTAAAATCTCTTGGGCAAGTGGAAAGGACACTTTAGTCTCTTCCTTTACATGATTTCAAATTGCTTTCCAAAATGGATTCACCAATTTATTCCTCTATCTACAATGCATTAGTGTGTCTGTCTTTTAGCAACCCCTCCAACACTGACTTTATACATATATATGTTACATATATATGTTTATATATGTATATAATTTTTAAAATATTCTTTACCAAATAGCTAACAGTGAGGTGAAACCTCAGAAACCTTGCATTTATCTTATTATTGTATGAGGTGTTCTTTTATATGGTTTTTAATAATTTACAGTTTTTTTGAGAACAATTTGATCATATGACTCACTATTGGGGAATGGCTTTTGTTTATGTGTGTGTGTGTGCATAGATGTGTATATATAATACATTTAAAATCATATGTTTATATGAGAGAAATGAGTTATATGACATAAAAATACAAACACTATAGGAAAAAAGAAAATAAATAAAACATCAAGGAAAAACCATTAATAGCTAAGTACAAAAGTGCAAATTATAAGAAAACAAAAGAAAGTTGCTTGAGACTAAGTAAATATGGAAACAATATCAAAAGATTGAAAAAGAAAAGAAGATGCAAGCTATCCCTGATTAAGAACTATCAACCTTGAAAACAGAACAAATAGATATATTTTAAGTAATACCGGACTATCTAAAAACCATGAACAAAATAAAATGGTAGGTTACTGAGTTTAATGAATTCAAATGTGTCATTATTTAGTCTTTGTCCACTTGCTAATTTTTTTAAATCATGCTGAAATAGATTTACTCTTACTACTATATTAAATTATAGTAGTAGAGTAAATATATACTTTGACATCTAGGAGTTCTATTCCTCCTTCATTCCTCTTGTTTTTCATTATTTCCTTTGTTATTCTTGATATTCCCCCCCCCTCCAGTGTATCATGTTGTTATTTCATCTAGCTCTATAAAATGCCACTGTTAATTTGATTGATGGACCACTAAATCTAAATTAAATGACATAGATTATTTTTGTTATATAGGCACAGACCAGCAATGATCAATGAATGTTTTTTTTCTTCTATTTTAGTTTATTAGTAGATTTAGTATCACTATAAAGAGGGTTTTGTGATTAAATCTATAGAGACTATTGAATGTATTTTGCTATATTGACTTCCAAAAGCTTTACTCATTTTATAGATAAAATGAATAAAGCTTCTATTTGCTTTCTGGAGTTTTCTGTATTATGTAGAAAAGCTGTTTTTTATAGATTTATTTTGTAGCCTGAAATTTTGCTGAAGCTATTAATTTTCTCAGCTTCTTTGATGATTCTCCAGGCTTTTTAGGTATGCCATCATGTCACAAGCAAAACTTGCAATGTGGTGAACACTTAGTAAATATTTCTTTTGACAAATAAAATTTATTAAATTGAGAAGAGACTCCCAAATAAAATTAAAATATCATGGGTATTTAAATATTATTTGTTTAAATGTTATTTGTTTTCTTCTCTTCTGTCTAACTTTTAACCCAGATTTATTTTATATTTTAGTATAGTCTATATTTTAAAAGAAATGCTTTATTCTATGATATCCCTAATAAGATGAAAAAGTTATAGATGTTTCCTTGGCTTTTTTTTCACCCAAGTCAAGACTTTCTTCAACATTTAATAGAAAATTGCCATTGAAATCCATTGTTTGCCATTATTTTTTAAAAAATCCTTTAATATCTTTGATATGTTTGTTTCAAGTAAGCATTAATACTCTACAAAAAGTATTACATTTTAAGCAGCACTTACTTTGAGATTCTGAATTGAAAATTGATGTTTATTTGAAATTAATATTTCTATGATATTATTTTAAAAACTATCAAATTCTGTCACTTCTAATCACTTTTACTTTCATGTGTTCATCAAATCATGAGCTAATATAACTAATAAAAAAGTAGGAAAATCCATTTTACGTGTGTCCCTATATCCCCCAACACAGATTCCACCAAAAGCATAGAATATTCTGCCTCTCAAATTTGGCCTAAATTTTTCTCTAATCCCATTTACACTGTTTTTATTTTAGACTCTATAGCTATCTATAGACAGACAGCATTACTGAGAATCTACAATAGAAGAGAAGAAACAATCTCTAACAGAAGATTAGAAAGAGAAAAAAAGACAGAACAAATTTATTTCTTTTCTTGGTTTTAGATGTATCATTCAATTCACCCTGAATTTGTTCCAATGCTAACAACCACAGGGCCATTATCCTCAGCTCAAGCACTTGTGTACACTTCTGACCTTTCTTTTGCAAAAATGAAGTGTTTAATTAAATGTGGATTGAGACTCTCATCATTGGAATCAGCACTGCATGGTGATAGCTATGAGAACTTGATTAGAGCCCAGATCTTCTACTTGAATATATCTAGATTTTTTTAGCTGCCCAAAATAAAATCCCTACACTTCACAACAGGATGATTTATTTCTGAAATATAAAAATGGCAAGCAAAAATGAAAGAAAATGCATCCTAATGCCTTATTTCTGGCACCATCCCATATTTTGGAGGCAGTCTAGCTCATTGTCCAGAAAAGGATTAGCAAACACAACATGATCAGATTCATAGTTAAGCAACCAGCAGTATTAAAAGCTAGTTTCAGTGTCAGGTTATTGAACTGAATGGAATTTAAAATGGAAATTATACCTCGCCTTGAAATGAATGAAAAGCAGAATTCATGACATATTTCACCTGGCCTTGGAAAAATGAGCTAATGATATGTATATGAAAACAACAGTGCAGAGCATATGTAAAATAGTTAAAGGAAGCCAAGCAATTAAACAGGCAATTATACAGTGTCTATTTGCCTATATCAGTAAAGCTTTTTGTTTAAGTGGTTTGAGAAATCCACTGAACTTAGCCACATTGGGTTCCTTCAGGGTTGCCTAGGCAGCAAACTTTAAAAGGAAATTAATATCATTCCCAGGACTGTCCTAATCAACAAGTGAATGGGCAACCTACCTTGTCATTCATTGGGATGCTATCTTGGAGTATAATCAAAGCTGCACAATGAAATATTCAGGCACCACATTAAAAAGCACCAATTTCATCTGAATTATTTTGGAACAATTGCCCAACACTTTCAATGAAACAAGTCTACTCATTGGAGAAAGAGCCCATCTTTTAAAGAAACATATTCTTCCACTATTGATGTAAGACTGGGAATAATGGAACACCACTATCTTAAAAGAAATAAAAATGAAGTGTAGAAAAAAATAAAATAGAAAAAGTCAGAAAAGAAAGGGTTTTATTGATGAATGAAATCTTCTCCAGCAAGGTCTCCCCTCCCCTCTACTGCTCCCCAGCTCCAAGTCCCTTTCAAAGTTCCCTCCTTGGCTCAGAATTGGTCCATTTATAGCCAATCTCACAGCAGGAAGTAGTGGGGGAGGAAACCCAGGGAGGTGCAAGGCATGGTGGGGAATGTAGTTCTAGCATACAGTCTTTCAAAACCCACAGAAGGCCAATGAAAAGACTGAACTTGTATCTACAAGAAGGATGTAGAATTTTACCAATGATAACATTCATGAAGTAGCACCTAAAAGAGATCATTAAACAGATGACCACAAATGGATGTGAGCTGATCAGATAGGATCTCTAAAGATCCTTCAAGCACTAAATGTTATCAAATTATTGAAATGGAAAAGGAAAAGATAACATATATAGGTGAACCATTGCTCTAGTAGCCACAAGTGATGTCAGTGAAGGGTGAGGGACACCATATTATCGCCTCCTTTACATTAAAAGATACTATTTTAGAATAAGCTTACATTCATGTAGGTACTGAGAAAGATATAGGTAAAGATTTATAGAATTTGGAACTAAAAGGTGCAGCTATTATAATAGTATTGAGATTAAACTCAGTAATCAATTTAGGAAACCTTTGAAGTGTACTGTCAAAAGTATCAGAACCACACCGGTGTCAAAGCAAAATGGCATGATGGATCAAGTCCTGGGCCTGGATCAAATTTGACCTTTAACAAACCTGAGTTCAAATTTGACCTTTAACAATTACTAGCTGAGATCCTGGGCAGGTCACTTAGTTTCTGCCTCTGTTTCCTCAATTTTAAAACTTGAATGTTAATAACATCTATCTCTCAGGGTTATTTTAAGGATCAAATGAGATATTGATAGACTACATACTGCATAGTACATAGTCTCCATAAATGTTTGCTTCCTTCTTTCCTATTTATTGAAGTACATTTATCTCTCTTCTCCTCTCTATTTCATATACATACATAACAAAACTAGTATGGGTTAACACATATTAATACATATTTTTCAACAAAGAGTAAGAAAATACTGACGAATGACACTCAAAGAGAAAATTTCAACAAATTTTAATAATTTTTCATATGTGAAGGGAGATCTAATTTAACAATCTTGTTTAAATTAGTGTTAAATAATTAATAAAAATAAATTAAAATTCACCTTCTTCCCGTAAACTTTGCTGGCTACCCCAAAATCTGAAAAAAAAAAAAGATACTGTAAAAAGGAAATATTTATTCCTTTTTTAATTTAACAGTGAACCTGGAGGTTCTCTTACCATAGAAATATGTAGGGATTAACCAGCCCACAGTGACAGGAAGTAGAAACCATAGAGAGAGGAAGTAGAAACCATAGAGACAGGAAGGAGGAACCATAAAGACAGGAAGTGAAGTTGGCAGGGGAAAAAAGGTGAGTTGTTGACAGGGCTGAGAGTTGTGGGGAAGTTGACTACTGGCTGTGAGTTGTTCATTCGGGGTTGGCTGCTGGTGATGTTGGGTGGTGATTAGTTGGTGGTGAGGAGAGACAGAGAGAGAGAGAGGGAGAGAGAGAGAGATTGATTCTTCCTGGTGACCTGAGCTGAAGGGTGATCAGCTGGATTTTCTCTAATGGCAGTTTTATGCAGTTATAGGTAGATATAAGGAGATTTAGGTAGTAATTATAGGTAATTATAGATAGTTATAGGATAACTAGTATAGACATTAGGAAATTTTCTTTCTCTACCTCTTTCCTATATTTCTCTTCTTTCCTATATTCATTTACTATATTCTTTTACTATCTCAATTTTAATTAAACTAAATTGTTAATTATTAAAAGCTGCTAGAAGTTTTCTTTTCTCTAGCTTAAAAGGATGATATTAATTTACATCTCTACTATAACCTCATTAAAACTTAAATTATTAAAAGCTGCACTCTTATTTTGTCAAAACTCCTACCTTAATCCTTACAATACTGTATTTTGTATTTGAGTGTATAAATTCAAATAACCAAAATTCAAATATTATATTTTAATTGTAGAAATTCAAATAATTTCAGGAAAATCTAAGGTAAATCATTTGACATACTATTTTATTCACCTTAGACCTCCTAGAGAAAAAAAAAAGATGAATGGATATGACTTACAGGGAGACTTTATTTTGCCACATTTAAGAGGCAAACCTTCCCAAAAGTTGAAGGTATTTTATATTGGAGAATGTATTTTGGGAAGTAGCAAATTTTCAATCACTGAAAGTTTTCAAAAGGGAGATTGATAGCCAAATAAATGAGTTATTATAACATGGATTCCTATTGAAGTATTGTTTTAATCAAATGACTTCTAAGGTTCTTTCTAGCTTTAAAATTCTCTGAGAAGGATTAAAAAAGCATGAAGCTAGAGAAAGCATTATAGCAAAGTATATGATGACATCAAAAGTGAAACATTTCTACTATAATATAATTCAATCTTTGTATCAAATCACCAGTCTTTTTGTGTGAAGTTAAGGCTAACTGTGCTGTAATTTAGTGACTAATAGCAAATCTTGGGCTAAAGAATGCTATTTAGGAAAAGAGGATACAACTTTGAAATCCAGGAGAATTGGAAACCTATAATGACTCAAACCAGAATTTCCAGGATAACCAAACTGAGTGATTAAACAGAAGCTGAATAATCAAGTCTCTAGCTTGTGTTTAATCTGGGGATGTCATCAAGAACTCTGTGACAAAATAATACTCTATGGAGAAGGGGTGTGGTGGTAACCATTGTCTAAGGTTCTCAAGTCTTTAGAAGAACATTTATGGGCTTTGGAAGAACCATTGATATCAGTTGAGTAAAGTTAGGTAGGTAATTCATCTTTCATAGTAAGGGTTTGGGAGTGGAACAAAGCAATAAAAACATCTGGGTCCTCAGAGAGAAATTTGAATGCAAAAGAACATATTCCTGTAGTTAAGGGCCACTCCCTCTTTCTGTTTTTGTGTGTGTGTGTGTGTGTGTGTGTGTGTGTGTGTGTATGTGAGAGAGATGGAGAGAGAGAGAGATGGAGAGAGAGAGAGATGGAGAGAGATGGGTAGGGGGAGGAAGAGAGAGAGGGAGAGAGAGGGAGAGAGAGAGGGAAAGAGAGAAAAAGAGAGAAATAGACAGAGTAGGAAGTAGGTCATATTAGAAGTAAAGGGACCTCTGAGGGCTTGAGAGCACCTACATCCAAAGAGAAGGGAAGAAAAAGAGAAATTTTCTTCGAGTGGCTGTACTATGTATAACTACATTTTTTTCTGAATTTTTCAAAAGGGGACAGACTTTGGAAGCAGTTAACAGCCATATACGATAAAGATGGACAAGGAAACTCTCAGGGTCCAATGAGAACATTTCAAGACCCTCCAGAACATACAGGTGCTGGACCTATCGGATTTCCTGCCCCATCAACATCCTGTACAGCCTTTTCTAATTAATTTCATTCCGGTATGTTTCCAGCAAAGCAAAGGAGACCATCACCACCACATATGACAAAACCACCACCACTACTAAATTGTCCACCTGGACTAGAATACTTAACTGTGTTAGACCACTTAATGATCTTTCAGCAAATTGAATTACTGGAAGCACTCACAGGTTTTGAAACCAACAACAGATATGAAATTAAGAATTTCCTTGGGCAGAGAGTTTACTTTGCAGTGGAGGAAAATGATTTCTGTACCCGAAACTGCTTTGGATCCTTAAGACCTTTTGTTATAAAGATTCTGGACTATTCATCCCAGGAAGTGATACGCATTGAGAGACCTTTAAAATGTGCTTCCTGTTATTATCCCTGCTGCCTGCAGAAGTTGGAAATACAATGTCCTCCTGGTGTACCAATAGGTTATATTGTCCAAAAATGGCACCCATTTCTGCCAAAGTTTGCTGTTCTAAATGAGCGCTATGAGGAGGTGTTGGCAATCGTTGGCCCATGTATTGCTTGCAGTTGTTTCTCCAACATTGACTTTGATATAAAATCTTTTAATGAAGAGGTTATAGTTGGGAAAATTACAAAACGATGGTCAGGAGTTCTTAAAGAAGCATTTACAAATGCTGATAACTTTTACATTCAATTCCCACTAAACCTTGATGTGAAAATTAAGGCTGTCATGCTGGGTGCTTGCTTCCTTATTGACCTGCTATTTTTTGAAGCTGGTGGCTCAAGGGTAGGAGTATGGTATTAATTGGATGGATTTCTCCTTAGTTTCATTCGAAGAACGTGTTTGGGGACATAGGAATTGGAAATGTAATGTGATTTTTAAAAAATCAACTTAAAAATTGTATACTCATAATATATACTTATAATAATAATATAATGTTAATATCCTCAGGTTTTTGCTTTTTTTTTTCCAAACTATAGAATATACCTTTCCTTAGTTTCCCCACCTATAAAATAAGGAAGATGGATTAAATGATCTCTAAAGTCTCTTCTGGCTATAGACATATGATCCATTGATCATATCGCTGATTTATAGAAGCCTGATATATCAAATCTGCTTTGAATATAAAATGTTTGCTTTGGGGACAACATATAAGTAATCTGTGAAGTTTAGGTAAAATGTGAGTACTATATAAAATGGTTCTGATCTATATTGTCTATTTTTTCTATTGTTAAGATAGTTTTTTGTTAATTTCTCCTTTTCAGTTAGAGATCCCCTGCTGTGCTGCTTGGCAGTTGGTGACAGTTAGGAGGGTGTGGTTGAGTGTGGTTTTTAAGTTGCAGACCATTGGAGAGGGCTTTTGTCTCTGGGTCTTCTTGGGAGAGTTTGTGCTGCTAGCAACCTCTCTGGTTAGAGAGAGAGAACTGAATTAAGGCCTTAATAGCCATATTGATATTTGATTAATTTGGGTAGATAAAGGTAGATACATAGTGGTTATATTATCAGATAGAGAGAGTAGTGAGAGTAGGTGAGGACTTTGGTCTAGCAGAAGATACTGCCCTCTGAGGCAGAGATGTAGGGTTTTCTAGAGAAATTTAGTTAGGATTGGGATCTTGGGTATAGTTATAATCTATTATAAGATTACTTTCACTTTCCTATTTCCTATGTGTATTTACTAATAATAAACTAAAAGTTTTACATTTAATAAACTGTGCACTGGCTTTTGATCAAACTCCTGCCTCCCAAAATTTAACCCTTCACACTATGGAAATTTAAAAAAAAAAACATGGTTTACTTGGTAGCTAGTTAAAATTTATAAATAATTGCTAATTATGCAATAGGCAAACATACGTAATTCATTTTTCAAGCTCTAATATAGTTTGAAAATATACCTAAGTAAAATAAGACATAATAGCATTTACTAACAAATACAGAAAAAATAACATTCATTAATCATCTGATGTCTGTTAAGATAGCTGTGCTCTAATAAAATTTAGCTATTGTGACTATAATTTTCTTTTCCAAAAGAAAAACTTAAGGAATTGCTTTATTTTTTTACTTTTATTACAGAGTGATGAATATTTTTTCTGGTTTATATAACTAATCTTTGGAATATCCTTGAGAGTAGGGATAGTCTTTTGCCTCTTTTTGGATCTCTAGCATTTAACACAGTGCCTACCACGTAGTAAACGCTTAATAAGTGTTGATTAACTGTATGACTGATAATAACAACTAAAGAGGGAAAAGAAGAGAGGGATTTGATCTGCTATTTTTTCTCAACTAAGGGAACATTTTTAAGACGGTCATTTCCTTGTTTCCACTGAAACTATCATGTTATATGCAAATATGTATTTACATGGTCAATTACTTATAACTATGTGGTCAATTCCAATTAATTTCCTATTGTATGAATTAATCTATAAAGATTTCCATATGTTAATTAAACCCAACATATGTCATCTCTTAATAATTAAAAAGAAAGAGAAACAAACAAACATTGATTGATTCTAACTGAGAGCATGTAGAAAAGTCATTGTTAGTGTAAATACTACTGGGTTGAGTCAGTACCTCACAATTATTGGTCTCAATCACTTTAAATATATAGACCTTCGCGGATATGTATCATTTTAATGTTTCTTAGTCATGTCAATAATATTACCTTCCCCAAAGTATTCACTTTAAGTATCTTTTTTCTCCTGAGCCCAGGCTGATCCAATACCAAGGAAGCCATTTTCCAATTGTTCATTTTATTTGCCAACAGCCCATGACCATTTCTTGTTATTCACAAATTCAATGAAAGACTAAATTGAAAGGGCAGCCATAATGGTGTTTGCTTTAACAACATGGACAGATTGGCCACTAGTCATGAGGAGATTCAAACTGCCTATCACAGCCAAATTTTCCTTTTTTTCATGCTTTTTTTTTTAAACAGAATTGTGATTGGAATGGCTCCCAATTTTCAGGCAAAGCCACCTCTCAAGAGAATACCTATATCCAAGTCTCAGAAGGAATAGGGATCATGCATATCATTGTTCAGTAAATGAAAACATTGCTTGTCTCACAAAATGGATTTTTCCTCTACTGTACCACTGTCAAGCCATTTCTGATTGAACTAGACAGCACCAGCTTCTGCTCCTTTTTCCAGACTCCTGGCAGACACTTCATGCATCTGTATCCCTCCATTTATAGTTGCTTTGCAGTTTCCAAAACCTTTCAGTGGACAGAAATAATTTCCAAATATGGAGCAAATGCAAATAGTTTTCCTCTAAAAAAGCCTATATTTTCGCAAAACATAGTAGTCTGGCAAAAATAGCAACCCTTTTGTTACACGTCTCATTTTCATCAAAGTAGAAAACAGAGATCAGAAGTCATTCAACAGGAAGTTTGGATTGTTTTATTTCTTAACTGGCAGAAGGAAAAGAAGAGGTTCAGTTAGAAGTACCCCTTTGTTCTTTTTGGTCCAGTTTCACAAGTATAAGGAATCTATGATGAAGAAATTTCTTTCAAGAATTCAGAACTATGACTGGTCTTGATCTGAAAGAATTAGAAAACTGCCTAGTACTAGTCTATTGCCATGCAACTAAGTGACTGGTCTATTGCCATGCAACTCATATGTGTCACAAGCAAGAAGACTTGAAGCCAGGACTTCTGCACTCTTGACAAGTTGTTCCACTCTATTATGTTATGTTCCCCTCCTCTTCACATGTATTCTTCATAGGTACATGTGTATGCACATATAAATATATATATAAAACACTAATTTGGGGGAATATTTTGTATATATGTTATGTATAATATAATATATTATATCCATATATGAATATACATGTGTATATATGTATCTATATACCAGACTCTTCAATATGTGTTTTAGACACATATGTGAATATATTTATATATGCATTTTTGATTTTATGTGTGTTTATATTTTACATGACAGAATTACTACTTGCCTTTTAATTACATAATTACATGCCTTTCTGACTCCATAGTAGTAGTTTTTGTCATCTTTGTCATCTTCATTTTAATAGTTGTAGTAGTAGTAATATTTAGAGCAGGAGGAGGAGATGAAATAATAGTAGTAGTAGTAGTAGTAGTAGTAGTAGTAGTAGTAGAGGTAGTAGTAGTAGTAGTAGTAGTAGTAGTAGTAATCATAGTAGCAGTGGTGGTGGTAGTGGTGGTGTGGTCATCATGGTGGTAGTAGGGGTGGAACTATCATGATTGCAAATGGATTTCAATTATTCTTTTACTTTTAACAGAGTTTTAGAAGCAAAAGGAACCTCAGACATAATCTATAACTCATACTTCCTTAAGCAGTCAATGGGATAACCTCTTTAATACCTAATCATTTAGGCTTCACTGGAAGATTTCCAGTAAAGAGAATGTTACTCTTTTCTGAGAATCTTAACAACCTACTGTTTGAGGAAAATATAATTGTAAGAATATTCTTCTGTCTATTGAGTTAAAGGTTTCTCCTTTATTACTTCCTAGTTCTAACTTTTGTAATCTAACAGTAACAGTTTCATTCATTTTCAACATGACAATTTTCTTTTTAAAAAACTGAAAAGAGTGAGGGCATCTGGGTGATTCAATGGGTTGAGAGCCAGGTCCAGAGATGGGAGGTCCCGTGTTCAAATCTGACCTCAAACACTTCCTAGCTGTGTGACCCTGGTCAAGTCACTTAACCCCATTGCCTGGTCTTTATTGCTCTTCTGCCTTAGATCCAATGCACAGTATTGATTCTAAGACAAAAGGTAAGGATTAAAAAATTGAAAAGAGCTATCATGTCCACCATTGATCTTTATTTCTCCTTTTTAAACATTACTAATTGCTCCAGTAGATCCCTATATATCAGGGGTCGGCAACCTTTTTGGCCGTGAGAGCCATAAACGCCACATTTTTTAAAATGTAATTTTGTGAGAGCCGTACAGTGCTCACAGTGCCGCTCCTGTAACAGAGCCTGAAAAAAAATGAACTTTATGGCTCCTGCAGAAAGAGCCAGATGTGGCTCTTGGCAAGTCACTAATATAAGAAGTACTATTAGCCAGTTTTACCTTTATCATGTGAAATTCTTTAATCCCTGCTAGTCCTATTTCTACTGGTGAAAATTCCTCATTTATTGGTTTCACTATGAGTAAATAGATAGTCTTTCAAAAGAGAATGATATAGTCAAGAGAACATTGAACTCCAAGTCTGAAGACATAGGAAGTACACCAGCTTTGTCATTTGGTGGCTGCATGACTTTAACTTTAACACTGTTCCAAAATGAGAGGACTGATGATTTTATAAAGGGGATTTTGTCCAGCTTCCTCATTTTATGGAAGTAGGGAACGGGGACCAAGAAACTCGGGGATTTTGATTAGTCTACTCTCCCATCCTATATGTGGGTGCAGGTGCATTTCAAACATGGGATTGCTATTACTGACATATCCTGGCCCTCCTCCACCAACTCAAAACAAACAATTTGGAAAATACAAGTCATGCAGGAATCAGTTAGTCATTTATCATTTATTATGCTCTTGCTGGGGACACGAAGAAAGAAAAATAAAGACCTTCTCAAGTAGAAACAAGGCAAGGTTAGGGGAAAAAACAATGCCAAGAAGACAGATACTTGATAGAAAAGTTAATTACAATTACAGCTGTACTCAGAAGAACCAGAGATTGCACAGCATGCACGCTTGAGTGCCTGGTAAATTCAGTATCAGATTTCTCAGAGGTAGATCAAAATTGTCTGTCAGCTATGATAAAGACCACACAGAGATGCACTTTTAGCATTTTTTTTTGCAGAGAAAGGTGAGATCTACTTCTGTTCTCACTCAGCCTCCTCTTAGATATACTTGTCACTTGCAGATAGAAAGAGACCAGCTCCAAAGGGAGTCTTAGTTCATCATTCTCTTTTGAAGAAAATCTTTATGGAATTAAATCCAGAAATTGAATACAGAGCCATCCATGACACTCACATTTATTTTTAACTTTGCTGTCATGAAATAAGCCTTCTTGATTTCCTTTTCTTATCAATGGCTTCTATTTTAGTAAAACATATAGTACAATTTACTTGTTCCATTTAATTAAATAGACAATATCTCTATAGAGAAAAGTCTGAATTTTGATGGGAGTATTTTTATTTGAGGATAAAAATATTTGCAAACATGAAGATAACATCCAAATCTCTAGTCTAAAAAAGGTTTTCAAAAAATTCTCTGACCTATTTCAATCTAAAATTAAATGAAGAATTACTGTTCCTTCTGTACCCTGTAGGATTTTTATCAAACGGATTCCAAGTATTTTACATCTCTTGTAACTTTTAACAATGAATTAGATAAGCAGCTGAAACTCAGATTACATAATTCAGTTTGATCTAAGCGGAGGATAGGGTTTTTCTCCAGTACATCATTCTTCACGCTTTCTAATAGTCCCTCATGCCCATAATTAAATAGAATGAAGTACATCAAGTAGAACAAAAGAAGACAGAAATTCCCCTCTTTTTACCTTCATACCCAAATAAACACACACACACACACACAGATGAACAAAAATGAAGACATTTTTGAGAAGCTTTTCAATTTGTTCAAATATAGTAAAAGAAAATGAATATCCCTTTAAGAAAACACAGTAAGATATTTCTTCTCACCTTACATCTGGAATGTTGGAATGTATTTATAAACATTTATTCAACAGTTAATTTATTAAACCCCTTCTACAAGGAACGTGTGCCATTGACCACAAGTGGGAGGACAATAAAGGATGGCTTTAGTACCTGTCCTCAAAGAGTTTATAAGAAGGTAAGAGAGGGGGCAGCTGGGTAGCTCAGTGGATTGAGAGCCAGACCTAGAGACGGGAGATCCTAGATTCAAATCCAGCCTCAGACACTTCCCAGCTGTGTGACCCTGGGCAAGTCACTTGACCCCCCATTGCCCACCCTTACCACTCTTCCACCAAGAAGCCAATACACAGAAGTTAAGAGTTAAAAAAAGAAGATAAGAGAAATAAGGCATGTATATAAATAATTCTACCACAATGTGGAAGGTGCTGGTGTAATCAAACAAGCACAAAAGTATGACATTTCAGAAGGAGGAGAGTATGATGCCAGAAATAGAATGGGATAGAACAGGTAAGGCTTCATGGATGAGAAAAAAAAATCTGAGATGAATGGATATGAACTAGACAAACAGAAATAGAAGAAAAGGGAATTCTGAGCACTTAAGTGGTATGTTCTTAGCAAGATACATAAATGAGAAATTCAGTGGATTGTCCAGGAAATATTTTTAAAATTCATCATTTATTTTAAAACTTCTGAAGTACTTCACATAAGTTAATACATTTGGGCTTTGCAACATCACCATTAGGCACAAAATATAAGTATTGATTTTACCATTTTATATATGAAGAAACTAAGCTTTCAGTAGCTTAAGTGACTATCCCATAGTGCCTTGTCTAGAAAGTTTCAGTCAGAATTTGACCTCTACTCTTCTTGACCCCAGAACTCTATGGTAAGTAGTAGTTTGGCTAGAACCCAAGAGGAATGCGGAGTAGTGCCAATGGGCACAGAAGAGTACCTGCCATTCTCACAGATGTGTGTACTGGAAGTTAGAGTTTGGAACTGGAATGTATTATTTATACTGTCTGGTTTCCTCAATGTTCAAGTTAGTCATACTTTTCCTAAAATGTCTTCTTTTGAAGTAACAACAATGTCTAGGATTCATAGATTCTAGCAAGTATATACCTGCGTGGTAGGTGTTTATTATCCATTTTTCTCTTCTTATTTTAGACTGTTCAGTTACATTTCCATTCTAAGTTAAAAATAAAAAGAACTATATGCATTAGCTAAGAACATTTTGCATCAATAAAGACCATCTATAGTTGCCAAGATCATGTGGCTAAGAATGACTCGTATATCACAAAATAAGAGAAGGAATTAACATTTGACTTGTAGGTTAGGGCTGAAAATTAATTTCCAATTGGATAAACCCAGAAATCCATACATCCATTGCAACATGTAGGTGTTACTCTGAAAAAAAAAAGAAGTCGAATTGAAGAGTAAAAGACCTTCCATTTTCTGTACACTATATGCTGCTTGATAATTACTCAACATTTCCTAATCTGTGAAATCAGTATAAACTGCCAACATATTCAAAGAAGCAACTACCTAAAACCAGGGAATCGTAAAGAAGACAGCCAGCAAAGGCAAATAGCATACTCAGCCAGTTAGGACAGGGACATGTGGATCATGCAAACTTCCATGTCTGGAGGCAGGAAGATTAGAGTGTTGCACCCCCAATAAAAAAGAAAACAAAAAAAAACAAAAAAAAAACAAAAACCTTAGCTTGGTAAGAAAGTTCCATTTCTGTGAATCTTGGCAGCCCCTTGGAATACCATCTAGCAGTGTCACAGCACTCAGATTGGGATACCAAATCAGAGGCTCTAAGATTCCTCTTGGAATTTCATATTCCAAGATCTATGCTTCTTATGACAGTTGCTAAAATTCTCATAAGATTCCTAATTGTAACACAGTATAGTAAATATTTTTCCTGGATGATTTTAATATTTTTTTCTTAACCTAGGAGCTCTGCTTAGATGGCTTTTGATTATAATATTCATGGGAAATTTCATTTTGGAAATTCTTTCAGGAAGTGACTGGTGGATTCTTTCTACGTCTATTTTGCCCTCTGTTTCTAAGATATCTGAGCAGTTTTTCTTTATAATTTCTTGAAATATGATATCTTAGTTCTTTTTTCTTTGTCATGACTTTCAGGTACTCTAATAAATACCTTCTCTGTTCAGAGATAGAGAAAGAGAGAGGAGAAAGGGAGGGAGAGAAGAAAGAGGGAGAGAGAGGAGGAAAAGAAAGAGTGGGAAGAGGGAGAGAAGGGAGAAAGAGCAGAGAAAGGACAGATAGCAAAAGGGAAAGGGAGAGAAAGGGAGAGGAGGAATGAGGGACTATTGGCAGAAATGACTATTCCATAATTTGGGTATAGCAGGAAAATATGACCACCACAACTTGGTATTTCAGATTCCATGTCATGATTCATAATAGACCCACTCCCTGATTTTTGCCAGGTTCGTAAGGGTATCAACTTATTTCTTCAATTCAGTAAAGGACATATGATGTCTCTAATATGAGAAGACATGCTGCTACTGAGAACTGGGGCTGATTAGAAGGGGGGGGACATTGGCAACATTCTTCCATTGATCCTGACCACAAAAGGAAAACCCTAAGGTTGACCAATTCTGTTTTCTTCAGGTCCCAGACCATTCACACAGACCCATCACCACTACCTAGAACCATAGATAAAGATCTCATGAACTCATAATACTCAAAGTGATCTCAAATGCTGGACATGTGTATAGAAGGTCAGTTTATTAAAATCCTCTGGGAAATCTCCATATATATATAAACATTGTTATTCAATTTTTTAAAATTTGATTTACATTCAACTTTTCAGGAAAAACAGAAGTAGGTCTGTCTTATGTGATGCTATGCTTTCTAAAGTTGTCCTAAATAATCAATAATTGTCAGTTCCTCCTAGTAACTAGGAAAAAAATGAAGCAAATTTGGAGTATGATTAATTCTTGTAAGTCACTAGGTTAGTAGATCTCAAAATGTAGTTCATTGACCCTGAGCCCATTTCAAGGCATCAGCAAGGACAAAATTACTTTCATAATGATTTTTAAATATGCTAATTTTAATATGGTATAACCCACATAAAAAGAAAATTTTGTGAGGAGGGGTGGTTTCCAAATTTTATATTTTTTTTACATAAAGGGGTTCAGAGGTTAAAAAGTTTGAGAACTGCTACACAAGTCTATCATTACTTATTACATTATCTTACATAATAGTGGCTAATGGTCTTCCAACAGCTAAGAAAAAATTTTACCTAAATTCAGTCCCTAAATATGAGTAATCCAATGAGAAAATCTGATCCAATGAGACACTCACAAAAGATTTACCTTTAAAGAAGAACTAACAGCTTCAGCAAACTTTTTTCCTTCATTTGAAGAAAGATTATCAACCTGAAAGTGGATTTGGTTTCTGCCAAATGATCCTTCTAGCCAATAAACATCAAGAAGGAAGAGAGACATGAGAGCTGATATTTCTCTTGTAAGGTTTATTACTAATCCATGGAAGGAGAAAAGCACTAACTCATCATATCCAATTCTACCAGCAGTGTGACCATATCAGAGACAAAGGATCCCCTCCAAAAGAGCAAATATTTTTCTTGTTTGAATTTTAAAGACTTTTGAAGACAGACTTTTTTCCTAAAACAGTCATACTTAAGATCTGTGTAGGCTTTTCATAAAATGAAATAACTACACTAAGGACTCAAATATATTCTTAGAGAAAAAAAATTGTCCCATGGGAGTTTTTTTTGGTTGGTGGTGTATTTTTCAATTTATGACTTTTTCAGAAATAAAGAGTGGTCAAGCAACTCATGTGAGTTGAAACAGATGGTCTTCAACCAGTTGAATTATCTGGACACACCAGGTCCCTTCCTAAGATGATTTTAATTTCTTATTCTAAACAGATGCCAGGATCTCCATTGATCATCTAGGTAGAAAGATTGATGTGTAACTGAACTGCTAAAGAAGCAATATATAGAAACTGCTGAATTTGAAATCAAGAAGAATTAGGTTTAGATTCTGCCTCTAACACTGGTTGGCAACTAGGTGGTTCAGGGGTTATTGCATTAGACCTGGGGTCAGGAGGTCCCGACTTCAAAGTTGGCTCCTAATATACTATATGACTTACCACGTCATTGCCTCACTTTCCTCATCTGTGTCCCTTATTGTAGACAAGGTGACCTGTAGGGACAAAGAAAGGCATACACTGATGAAGGCTTTTCATAAGACTGACTTTGGTTTATAAAATAATAAGCAAAGGGTAGACTTCTGTTCCTAATGTAAACAAGAAAGGGGTCTCTAATCAAGTAAATGACTGGGGGACCCAGAAGCAATAACCTTATTCATTTGTCTCAGTTGTCATCTTGGAACTTCATGACCTTCAGAATTTGGGTTTTGAGGAAATAATTGTATTTTCATAGAAATAGTGGTAATAAATAATACAATCCAACATTAATCTTCCCTTCCCTTGATTCAATGAGAGACTCTCTTAATGAATCACCAACTACTATTATAATTATAAATTTTGAGATTAACTCACTAGGATACAAAAAGACCTGAAGGCAGCAAATAAACACTTCATCTCATCTAGGGTTTATAACCATGAGGTTTAGGTATTTTAACCAAATAGATATAGCTGGAAGGGAAAGGAAAAAGAGGAATCGATTCCACATTGACAAGAGCCATTTGGGGACAGACCTCTCTGGCAAGTAAGTCTTACAAAGAATAACTGCACGTAGAAAAGAAATGGAAGGGATGGGTAACACAATCTCATTGTCCATTTCATCAGTCCATCATATCTTAGTCTCATCTGGCTGATTTCTGTTTTTTTTTGGAAACCTCCCCTCATAGGCATTTTGGAATAGGTTGGTTTTCAGAGCAGTTTCTCTAGCAGATCTACTTCCCTGGTTCAGGTCATTGGTAGACATCTATTTTTTTCCCTTCTAAAATTTATTGTAAAATAAACTTTAATACAATTTAATATAGTCATTTTAACTTTGCTTTGCCAATAACTGGATCTTGTGGTGAGAACTAGTTCAAACATTATGGTTCTAATTCTAATGATATAAATAATTTCAATTCAGGAGTCTCAATTTGTGTTTTTTATATATTTTACATATAAATCGTATTATTTTATATTTTATATATAGAATAGTTTGTGTTTTTTTTCTTTTAATACTCCTTGCTGCTTCTATCTCTATTTAAACTAGGGACTTGATTTAGAAACTGTCAATAATAGGCTGAAGGGAGAATATGAGAAACTAGAAGCATCTAACTTTGAGAATGAAACCTTCTAGTTAAAAAATTTAAACCCATTTTTTACAACTTGGTAATCAGAACATGCTCAAAGTCTTTGTATATTAGACACAATTATATTTGATATATATACTCATCTAATCTTTTTATTTTCTCAAAAAAATTTTTACTCCAATTATTTACTTTAGTTATTCAAATTCAGCTGCTCATTCTCCCCTTAGGAGGATGAGATGCTACTAAGAATCTAATTCTATACTTGAGTAGACAGGTAACACCACCATTTGCAAGAAGATGACTTCTGTGCCTGTTTGATGATCACACAAATGAATTTGCCAAAAGATGCTTATTCTGCTTCTATTGTAACAACAGGCTTGGGAAGGGTTATGTAAATAAACTAGGTAAATTATTCCATATTGTATCAAATGAGTTGTCTATAGAAAAACCTATTTAGTTACTAACTGTGCTCTAATGAACCAGATACCCACATAAACCTCAGATTTCAAATCCTTTTCAAACCCTTGTGTAATTTGCTTGCATTTCAGAGCATATCCTATATAACAAGTGTTAGTATCTAATTAAATGACAGATTTAAATAAAAGTGGATTCGCTTTGATATAACACAAGATGAACCATAAGTCATTCTTATGAAATTCTTTTACAGAAAGAAAATATTTCAAATTTAAATTCACCAACTAGTAATTACATTTGGATTTCATAGATACCTACACCATTTTCTAATTTTTCCCATACCATTGTGAGATACTTGAAAGGTAACATTTAAGCATCCCTGTCCTTCTAGGAGACTGAGATTCGGTAGACCTCAGAAACCATTGTCCATTTTTGGATGCCTTTGTCTTTTGTTCAGAGCCTGAATCTTGAAGCCATAATTCTGTAACTCACCTAAATCAGCACCAACCAATTGGGATCTGCTTCTTAGTTTAGAATTTATTAACCACTTCCTTTCTCATTCCTTATTCTTTATTTATAAACTTTACTTGAAGACTATGCCTCCTCAAAACTATTTTGTCTAGATTTTGCTCTATTCTACTGCCCAAAGTCTCAATCACTATCTTCCATTCTTAGTACCATCATATAAAGAGTGGGGTGAGTCATGGGATCTCCGCTAACCCCCATTACTAAATTTTCAGCATACCTTTTGTTTTATTAATTTACTTTTATGTGTTTGTATAATGCACTTTCTCATCCCATTTGTAGTCTGGTAGCATAAACTGTCCCTGTATCTTTTTGCCTATGGCTCCAGACTATGTCTATTCCTTTTTCCTTCAAATAAAACCATCCCTATTTAATATAGGTTGAACTAGACTAGTAATTGGGGTGACCAATATTCTCCAAAACCTCTGGTAAAGAAATCAATATTATACAATAAATTCTAATAACTTAACCAGTAATTTCACAATATTAACAAATAATAGACAAATAGTTTGAGATGAAACTTCAAGATATTGCAATACATGATCAGCACAGCTGGTAAAATAGCCAATTTTCCAGATATATTTTTCCCTTTCTACCTTCTTTTAAAAGTCCAGTTTACAATCAACAATATTTAGATGAAAGAGAAGACGCTTTAATAAGATTTAGTGATGATCATATATTAAGTCAGATGTATCCCACAATTACCATAAATAGAAAATAACTTATCCTATCACACAAGGCTTTAAAATATGTATATATATGTATATATATATATATACATATATATATTCACCCAAGTTTGTAGATAGATAGATAGATAAACAAACTTGGGTGAAGGGAATTCTGCCTTTGACATCCAAGATGGCAGAGTAAGGAGTGTTCTGAGCTCACTTAAACCCACCTCCAAACAACTATAAAAGAAAAAAAAATACATCAAAATAAATTTTGGAGAGATGGAACCAACAGAAGGCAAAGAGAAACTGTGTTTCAGCCAAATAAAATGTAGAGGTGATAGGAAGGACCCATCTCACAGAGATGAGAGATGAAAACAATGGAAAGAGCAGTGTGAGGGATGGCCTGGTGTAAGGTTAGGTAAGAGCTGAAAGCAGGAATCAGCAGCATGAGCAACTCTCAGTGGAAGAA
>NC_058135.1:66386966-66457880 GCF_016433145.1 Gracilinanus agilis | reverse complement strand
TATATATATATATATATATATATTTAAATTTTAATTAACCCCATGTTAATTATTCTGTGTGATTCTGTTTTTTAAAATATAAAGGAGAAAATACTCCAAGCAGCCAGAAAGAGACAATTCAGATATCATGGAGCCCCAGTCAGGATTACACAGGATCTAGTAGCTTCCACATTGAAGGACTGGCAGGCATAGAATATGATATGCAGGAAGACAAGAGAATTGGGTCTACAACCAAGTATCACCTACCATCCAAACTGACTACATACTTTCAGGGAAAAATATAAGCATTTAATAAAATAGATTTCCAAGCATTCCTAAATAAAATATAAAGTCATTTTTTCTTTACAAATATCCATGCCTACTTTTAATGTTGATCTAAAGAGAGTGCACAGGGATGATTTTAACTTTTTAATATTATCGAATAAGTTTGGTAACTTCAATCTCTCTTAGCTGAAGATAGTTTATAATGAAAATATATCTCTTCATGTTAACAATCTAGGAAAGTCACCTAAAGGAAGTAGGAGTAGAAAAATATTAGAAGGAGTGTTAAATTAGCTTTAGGAAACTTGAGAAAATATTCTGTTGTCCAAGATACCCCAAGTCACAGACTGAAAACTAGGAAGCTGAGAGACACCTAGTCTTACTCATTCTAGTGTTATAGTGGAAAATGCAGGTCTTCTGGCTTAAACCTCTTCCTTTTTATTTCTTCCTTCTCCTTCCTTGACAGCAATTAGACTGACCATAACTACAACAAAAAGGGTAAATTGATTTAGGAATAGGAAAAGAAGTCAAGAAAGTATTCTTTATCATTCTTCTTCATTTAATTCTGTTTTAATCCTGAGAGGCAAAGCATTCAAAGGCGAAGGAAGGTGCTCCAATTTCCTTTTCTCTGGTAGTTTTTACAATATGAAACATTATTACACAACCCTACAAGGAGCATTTGCTCAAATATGGAATTTTAATCAAATCACTTTCTTTTTTTAACTTTTACCTCCTGTCTTAGAATCTATAATAAGTATAAATTCCAAAGCTGAAGAGCAGTACAGGCTAGGAAATTAGAGTTAAGGGACTTTCTCAGGGCAGGTTCACATACTATTAGAAATGTCTGAATTCAAATTTGAATCCAGCATCTCTCAACTTCGGACTTGGCTCTCTACCCACTGAGCTGCCCCAATCAAACCACTTTTAACAGTGATACATAAGTGTAGTCTCCTTTATTCCCACAGTCTACTGAAAGCCAAAACAACAGAAGTGTCCTTTTACCTCAACATACACAAGACTGTCCAATTTAAATAGATATGGCCTCTCAGAGACAATTAACATTATACAAATGGAGATTTATTTTCTTCAACAGATAAACAATTGAAATCAAAATGTTAATATCCCATTAATGTTCCAAAGATTTGTCTAGTTGCCTCTAGACTAATTTCTCCTGATGATCTTCCTTCGGAAATTAGAATTCCATTTCTTTGAAAATCTGAACGAATCTCTAGGTATTTCTATGGACAAGGAATATATATATATATATATATATATATATATATATATATATGCCAATAATACCTTCAAAAGTGGAATTTCTTCCATCAGAGAAACTGCTGCAAGGAGTTCTGAACACAATTCTGGTAGGGCCATCTATGTAAGTTCCCATCTATATAACACAGAAAAAGCAAGAAGCAGTGGAAAAATTCAAAGTAACCTTCTATTTAAGATTCAGGATTCTGAGCAACTTGACTTAACTTCATCAATCTCCATTCTCTTTTATGTAGCAAATAAGATATGGTATAGAGTCATTTCTATTTCTAAGGAATAAGATTCTATTAATAATGATAAGATTCCTAGATAATATATATATTTTTTCTGAGCTTTTACTAGAAATAACCTATAAATATAGCACCCTACTACCACTTCCTCCTCCAAACTAAAATCATAGTATTTATATATCATTCAAAGTTACTTTACCACTACCTCTTACCATTAAATCATAAGATTTATACAGTTCAAAGCAATGCCAATGATCACCACCATTATAGTTTAGATAAAATATACTAAAGTTAAATAATACAAAATTGATCTACTTTTGAACAAAAGGGAAAGAATAGTTACATAATACCAAACTCCTTGACAAAATTTTGGGGACAGAACATTCCCTTCAATTTCATTCAGATTCTTAGAATTTTAGGACAAAAAAAAAATAAAATCCTTTAAGATAATACAGCCAGACATCCAGTTATACAATATTAAGAAAGATCACCTTAATGAATAATAAATATCATATCTGTGACATTCTTGCTTCATGGGGAGAAGTTATATCTATAAATGATCAATAATCTATAAACTGAAAGAAAAATTCATTCCTAACAATTAAAACATGGAGGAGAAATCATGAAATCATCAGGCTAACCTCTAAAACATTCTAATAGTGAGGTAGTAAAACAAAAAGCATGCCAAGGTGAGATGTTAAGCATTTATTAATTAATCATAGTATGGTTTCTTTTCTTACTGAAATATCTGATCTTGTTGGCTGGCCAAAGAAGTAAATGATTCCACCCTTCTTGGGACATGATATTACACTCTTTTGACTATTGCCATAGGAAAGGGCTCATTGTTCCTAGTAAAAGACTGAAGAGTAAAACTATTTCTAATATTGATATGCACATTTTACTTCTGCTTTATTAATGAAATTCTCTCCCAAAACCTCACCAGATCAAACTACTCCCATGACAAAATTTCTAAAGTTTCATTTGTACTGAAGCTTTCCTAGAAAGTGTATTGATTTGATATTTTAGAACAATTAATTCTGCCTACCTCTAGAGTAGTGATGGGCAAACTTTTTAAAGAGGGGGGCCAGAGGAAAGGAAAAAAAAACTTTAGGCAGGCCAATATAATTTACTAAAAAATAACAATGATACATTTTACAAAATTCTTTCACTTTTTGTGATACTAAGCCCTATTAATGACTGAAAGACTATGAAGGAGAAGGGCCACATCTGACCCACAGGCCATAGTCTGCCCATCCCTGCTCTAGAGTAATAATACCATGTGCACATGAAGGAAACAATCTTTTTTTCCCCCCTTTTCTGACAATAATTGTGAAAGCTGTGAAAATCTTTGCTCCAAATGTACTCTAATGATTTTTTAAATGTTTTTTACCTCACGTGGTACTAGGTGAAGGAGAGGGAGTAATTCATAACTTTAAGGAGATACTCATGTCTGCCATCATGATTGTTCCACAGGAAAAAAATCCTGTGTCTGTGGCAAGGGGAGCATTCCAATAAAAGAGACTTCAGAAAAGACTAGAGATAGCCTGTTAGCAACAAGTATTTATCAAGCCTGCCATGTGGTAGACATACAAAGAAAGAAAAAATATTGTTTCTACCCTCAAGAAGCTCACAATATAATCAGGGAGCACAACATGCAAAGAACTAAGTACCCAAAAATTGCATATAGGAAAAATTGGAAATAATCAAGAAAGAGAGGCACTAGAAGTAAAGAAGGTAAGAAATGCTTCCTATAGAAGATGAAGTTTTGGCTGGGACTTAAAGTCAGGGAAGCCAGAAGGTGGAAATGAAAGAATTCTGAGCTTAGGTGATTGCCAATGAATTTGTGGGGAGATGGCAGATGGGATATTTTGTTCAAGGAATAGCAAAGATGCCAATGTCATTGGATCACAGTGTACAAGGGAGGGGAGAAGATAGTATCTAGCTCAAGAAGATTGGAAGGGGCAAATGAATGCTTGACAGAAGATTTTAGATTTGATCTTGAGGATTATTAAGGGTGGCAATGGAGTTTATTGAGAAGGAGAGTAACATGGGCAATCTATGCTTTAGGAAAATAACTTCAGCTACTGAATGGAAGATGGTCTAGAATGATAAGAGACTTGGCAAAAAGACAAGCTAGAAGAGTAATAATTCTTAGGTGAAGATCTGAGGAACTACATCAGTTTTGTAGTATAGTCCAAGAAGAAAAGGGGAAGGGATGGAATATGAGAGATGGTACAAAGAGTCCCGTAAAGTCCAACTAAATAGAGCTTGAAATTTCCCACAATATCAGAGACAGGACCAAATAAAATCATTCCTTAGTCTTCCTCAAAACTATGATTTTTGTGTTATACTTTATCTAGGTAGGCCTGGTCTTCACAAATCACTAGACTATTTTTAACCTTGTTGTCATTGCTTATTTTTACCCTATTTCAACTTCTGATGTCACTTTTACATTTGACCTTCTAGGTTCTCAACTTATCCTCAATCCCTGATCTTGGTTCATTTACCCCAAATTCCTGATTAAAATATATCCATAACCTTCAAGTTCCCTCCATTTTACCCACTCTCCAAACTTGAGATGGTTAAATTAGCTTCATAAATAGTATCCAGGTGAAAGACCCAGTAGGAGTCAATATTTTTAACCAAAGTAGTTAACTCAGAGCTTTCTAGTTTGGAATGAAAAAAAAATAGTAACACAAAGAATGGAAATTATAACTGATCAGAATAGTTCAAAGAAGAAACACAGAAATAAAGAACACTGGCACAATGAAAGACATTGGCTTAGAATATACTTCCTGATAAAAAGGATGGGCGTTAGTTGAATGCAAGCTCAATGTGAGGCAACTACAAGATTCATTGTAGTGTCACTTTAGCTGTTTGTACTTTGGAAGAGGATGGATAATCTGTTCCAAAGTGCAGATCACTCTCCACACACACTTTATAATCCTGTGTGACTCTTGGCCATGTCCTCATTCAATCAACAATCATAGATTAAATGCTTACTTTGTGTCAGGCACTGTGCTAAACAATGTATATACAAAGACAAAAGTTAAACAATTCACTAAAAAAATAAAGAAGAGGCTTTTAGAACCCTGGCAAGACTAGAAGCCCTAAATTGGATAGAATGTCTGATCATTTTTCTATAGTTGTCCATCTCCACCAATATGGTCTATTCTCCTTAGTTTAGTAATTCCAAATCCCAAAGAGTATTAAAGTTTTAACCTTATCCATTATCTGGTGGAAAGATTTATACTCAGAGAAAACTAAAAATTATATTACTTCTCCAGGTTGAAGTTTCTTTTGCCTCCTTTAGAGTGCCTGGCACATAGTGGGAATTTGATGGATTGCTTCTTGTTATTTACAGAAGGCAAGAGCAATTCAGATTCCAAACAATGAAGATAAATATATGAAGACCCAGCACATGTAGTGTGGGCAACCTCCAGGACAAAGAGCTCATTGCACAAGGGCTTCTCCAAAAGAAAAATGAAGTTTATTCTCCAATAATTACATACTCCAAACATCATTGGCCTCTAATACAAATGAATTAGTGGTCCTGAATATATTCTTTATTCTATAATAAATGTAAAGCCTGTGACTAAACTCTTTTTCCCTAGGCCACTGAATAGTGTTTGAGGAGCACAAGACATTGTCAGTACTTCCTAAGCACCTGATAGCTATCATATAACCATAAATTATTAGTAATGAAGTTCACACTAGCAAAAATAAAAGTCATAATACTACACATATCTCCAGGACATGTATCAATTTTATTGGAACATTCTGTTTTATTGGAACACTCTGAGGAGATTCCATAGTCAAAAAGAACAGTCAAAATCCAGCAAGTCCAAGTTTGCCCTGGAAAATGCCAAAATATTTCTTCTGTAGTATGAATCATGAGCCACCAATCCCAAACAGTATGCAACCAACAGTAATCTTAGTTTTATGACATGACTTTGTAGTTGAAAAGCAAAAGAATAGTGCTACAACGAGGGCAAGGTAATCTGGGTTTCATTCCTGGATGAGGGTTAGAAGTTGCCAAAATCTTTTGTTTTTATTGTTGTGTCATTTCAGTCATGTCTGATACTATGATCCTGTTTTGGAGTTTTCTTGGGAAAGATACTGAAGTGGCTTGCCATTTCCTTAACCAACTTATTTTTTTGCAGATCAGGAACAGAAGCAAATAATATTAAGTAAGTTAGCCACAGCCATACAACTAGTAAGTGTCTAAAGCTGAATTTGAACTCATGAAGACGAGTCTTTCTGATTTCACACTGTGCCATCTCAATGCCCCATCACCAAAGTAAAAAGGTGACTAATTTAGAAAGATCTGACAGGGCCTGTTGTCCTTCAGCAATGTAGAAATACAACCCCTTTAGCAAGAACAATTAATTAAAATGAAAAGTTATCAGACTCTGGGTTTCATTGAGCTTCTCTCTTATACCTCCCAGCAACCTCTCCTCCAGTCATGGGGCAAAATCCCAGGGTTTGTTCCCCACAAACAGATGATCTTCACATACCACCTGCTTTGTGGACCTAGGTTATAGAAAAAAATTCCTACTTATGGCCATGGAAATGGGCAAAATCTGATCAATTTTCAAACTTATCACTAGTCAGCTAAAGACATAGTCTCATTTTTTGTTATTCTAGATTAATTTAATAACTGGGAGAAAGGGAAGAAGGGGTGATACCTGATCTGGCATTATATGAGCAAATCAGCAATTTACAAAATTGTTGAAATGACTTCACTCCTAACACTTTCCCATGGTAAGGGTCTCATCATCAAATATTCTAAAGTTTTGAGTTGCCCATAAAAACTCAGAAGACAAACATGATCCAACAAGTACCAGACCATTGGTCCCAGAACAGTTCCAAGGCTTTCACATCTGCCAGACTGAACACAGGAAGAAAGCTCTGGAATGGAGAAGGGCTAAAAAACAGCCATCAAATGCATCTCATCTTTTCAGAAAAGATCACAATAGGAGAGTACCATCAGGGCTGGTGCCTCTAGACCTCCTTTACTCCTGGAGAATTAATTGATCTGCTAGTTCCTCAAAGCAACAGACGATCAAAAAAGACAAGGAATCATCTGGAAATCAAAAAGTCCCCAAATTCAGAGACATGAAAATTACTAAGCCAAGAAAGCTATCGTCTTGAGTAATTTTAAAAAATTACTTAACTATTTTGTTCACATTTCTCTAAGTGGAAAGATCAGGTTGTGTGTGTGTGTATGTGTGTGTTTGTATGTGTGTGTAAATATGTTGCTTATAGTTTAAAATACAGATACAAAATTCTGTAATTATGCTATTATTGTAAGTTATCTAACTTCAGATATAAATTTTCTTCTGCTAGAAATTATTCATTTTTAGAAATATCCTTCATATAGAGCATGCAAACTGTTTATATTTCCTAGTTATGAAAAATCATAGCTCAGCTAAGGTGGGGATGGGGTGGGTAGAGAGAGTAACTTTGTATTATCATTAATTAACTGCTAGGCTTCTGGTATGTCGGTTGCCTACAAAATCAAATGGAGTGGATCATTAATTCAGGATCATTCTATGAGCAAAGTGTTGTAAACAAGCAAGTAAGTCAGTGGACTACAAATTTAGTACTGGAAAATATTTGAGGAATCATTTATTTAAGACCTTCATGTGATACATATAAAAAAGATACACAGAATTGTTTAGTTGATTTGCTTAAGGTCACACATGGAATAAATAATACAGTTGAGATAGGCACATACATTGTTTCAGATAAATGGGTGGCAAAGTGAATAGTATAATAGATATTGAAATATAAAGAACCAATTTTGATTCCCATCTCAGACTTACTGGCTCTGTGACCTTGGACTACTCATTTAAATCTCAGTTCCTTCCTCTATAAATTGGGGATAGTAATATCAACAAAACTGTTGTGAGGATCAAATGAGTTATGTGAGACACATCTTTCATATCTTAAAGTACCACGTACATTCAAACTAGCTGTTTTAACTTTAAATCTAGTCTTTCCAATAACACCAACTGACCTGTAATTATCTTATTTATAAGCTGAATTTTAAGGTATATCTAGGGGAAGAAATATGAGTGTAGTAAAAAATTTAATTTTGGATCTCAAAAAAATTTTAGAAAGGCCATTTTCCATCTTTTTAAAATGTGATTTGAACTTCCAATAGTTTGGAGGAAGAAGTTTATGAGAAAGGCAAGTTTCATGAAACATTTGAGACAGAACTAGAAAGATGAGTAGACTCTCAATAAGCAAAGATTGAATTATTCCAGATAAATAGAATATTAAAAGACATAATTGGGGGAAAACAAGCCATGTGTCTTATTGAAAGAGAGTAAACATTTTATCCTTGGGAGCTTCACCACAGGTCTTAGTGAAGCTATAACCTTTTAATTAATTTAGGGAAGGAGAAACAGTTTTCAGGTCCAGCCCTCATTTCTCATCTCCCATTAATTTATGAACTGGAAGCCCTCAGACAAAGAACAGAATTCATCAGCAACCATACCTATGTTGAGGGACCATGGGGCTTTGAATCCAGTCACAGAAAGCAAGAGCTGACGATGGAAATGCCGTGCCCCCTTCCACAGTAAATTTGTTTGTAAATGAAGCACTGACATAACCCAAACTATTTTCTTTCCTTTTCATTAACTGTTAACTGGCTACCACTTCTGGGGCTGAGAAACTGGCATCCATTTTCTTTACATCTTGAACTGTCAGGACTCCTTAAGAGAAGAGAAACCTTAGGAAAGGACATTCTCAGAAACCATGTCTCAAAAAAATAGCTTAGTGAGATATAATGGAAAACAAAAGTAGTAAAATATGCAGTAGAAATTTAACAAATGTTAATTGACTGAAGCTAAGCATAGGAAGAAATTTTGTTTTAACTTGGAAAATTATTTGAATATTAACACAATTTTGTCATATCCCCAAATTGAAATTTGTATATTATGATCAATTTGAGTCTTGGCTGTCAAACAGAATTTTTAAGAATATTAATTTCTCCATATGCCTAAATTGCTCTGTGAATTACTAGGGACAAGATTTCCTGGGAAGACTTAGGGTTCCAAAGTCTCCCTGGGTCCCCTGTTCTCTGATATTATTTGATTCCTATAATTGTTTAATCAATATTCAGCATTAGGGTGATGTGGTTAAAATTACAAAATGAAGTTTTTGTTGTTTTAAGTTGTATTTCAATTAAGGGTTGATTTGTAATGACATGAAATGATATCAATTTTAAAATTAATTTTTAAAATGTATGTTACCATCATAAGTACAACTCTCTTAATTTAAAAAAAAAAAGGATGATTCTCTCCAGATTCCAAAAGGAGAAAAGTAAAGAGAGAAGAGAATAAGTATGATTAAATAAGAAAAATGCTTCCTAATGTGTTAAATAAGTAGTCAGTTTCGGGGGCAGCTGGGTAGCTCAGTGGATTGAGAGTCAGGTCTAGAGACGGGAGGTACTAGGTTCAAATCTGGCCTCAGATACTTCCTAGCTGTGTGACCCTGGGCAAGTCACTTGACCCCCATTGCCCACCTTTACCACTCCTCCACCTAGGAGCCAATACACAGAAGTTAAGGGTTAAAAAAAATTAAAAAAAAAAGTAGTCAGTTTCTTTTTGCAAGCTATTAACTAGGCTGGGAGAAGTCAGAAATCCCATCCTGTGCTTTAACAGGAATGTGAGTATCTTTAGGTCCCCTAAAGATTTTGTAATTACTGGGGTCTTCTTAATGGATTTTGATGTGGTTTGACCCACAAACTTCTTAAGACACTAGGATTAGGAATGAGGTTTCTAACCACACTGGGAATAATAAGAAAAGTTTGGGGAGGGCTCTAAACTCCTGGAAAATGCCTTAATAATGACTAATCAAAAACGTTTCTATAGTAGACAACTTAGTGAATAGGGTCACCTGAGTTGAAATTTCACTATAAAGTGGGGAAACTAAAGGTTAAGTATGTCACTAAAATTTGCTTAATAACAATTATGTGTTAAAATTATAAAAACAATATTCTGTGGCATACATACATAGATTCTGAGATATTGATAGAATTGAAGAAAATAAAACTCAAAGAAGTAAAGAAAGGTTGAGAAGAATAATTAAGGAAAAAAGAATATATGGCATTAGGAACACCAGAAGAATGGTGGGTGTATCTATCCACACATATATTGTTATAAATAAAAGGGGTTCAACTGGATATGTATAGATGTACAATGATGTTGATGTATCTATCTGTACTCGCCTCAGCTGCAGATGATGGAGGAATACCAACTCTGATCGCCCTTGACTGCTGCTGTAATTTATCCCTTTCTCTCTAACAGTTGCCCAAGAAGGACTCTCAAGAGGTTAAATAGATGGGTAAACTTTCCAGGTCAAACCTGGGATTGGATAGAGTAGTATTGGGCTATTGATTTGCCTCAGATGACATTTAGGATCTGACTGCCTTTGACTCCCTTCCCAAGGGTCGTGATATAAAGACCACTCAGGAAGGTACTTGTTGAACTCTCTTTATCTATATTCAGGGAAAGGATAACAAGGACAAGGATTGGGGATTGGAGACCCTATTGATCTATTATCTATAAACTAGTTGATAATCAGGACTGGAGGCTATTGATCAGGCGGAAGCTGGAAATTTGCTCACTTCCCCTACCTTTGGCCAGACTTGGTCACAGCCAAGCCAGAGAATAGGGAAGCTATTGATGCAGCTGTATTGATGGTCTTTATTCTCTCAGCTTTCTCACTATCATTGTTGGTAATGCACTAGCTCTCACAGTCTATCAGGAAATAGCTTCAGAGATATTCCTGCCCTTTTCTTCATAGACCTCCCTGCCACCCTTCACCACCCACTCAGAGATTTCTCAGTCCAGAGACTCCAGTCCAGAGACCTCCAGAGAGACTTCCCTCAAAGTGGCTGTCAGGGGTATTTATACAGTGGGGTCAACTGACGTTTGCCCCTGGTTCAAGGCACCTGGGAACATTCTGAGTCTTTCAACTGCCATCCCTGTCAGTTAAGGTGGCATCCATCATTTCCCAGATTGTAAATATGACAATATGAATATATTTAAATATATACATGTATAAATACATGAAATGAGAAAGAAATTAAAAAAATTAAAGCATGTCAAAGAAGACTTGAAGTTTTCCGAAATAAGGACATGGGACATTTTATATGATGTCAAGCTCCTTTGAATAGTTCCAAAGTCAAATTAAAAAGAAAAAAGTTGTAGGACATCAATAGTTATAAAACCCAGATTTGTTTTTGTTGAAATATGGGCATGGAGCATTATGGTGAACTAAAGCCTAAAGCAAAGAATCATCACTTAAAAATTTTGATTCTACCCTAGATTAGATTAAAATTATGAGCCTTAAGAAGTGCTTAGTGTAATTGGATCTCATAATGAATTGTGCTAAATGATTGAAATCATTACTTGTCTTTTCTGTGGGTCACCAATGGGGAATATTGATCCATGTGGAATTACATTGATTTTTGTTCAGTTTTCAGTGAACAATTATGATGTCAAACTTAATTTGCTATTTGACATTAAAACAAAGTATTAGGTTAGAACAAATTACTTTATCTTACCTGTTTATTAGCCTAACATAAATGTGATGATTCATGGTATTAGAAAATAGTTAGAAAAGTAAATTTTCTTTGATTCTTTTGGATTATAAATTTAATTCTTAAAGGACTGACAGACATATATTTAAAATATAAAGTCTTTAGAGTTTATTTAGAATCTTAGTCTGCATTTTAATAAATTTTGGGAAAGAGTGATGCGTATTGGACCTTGGCAGTAGACTGTCATACTTTGGTTATGTCTACTTTCTTAGTCTGGTTCAAAAGAACTTAGATAAGTCTTTGGTAATCAAAAACCACCTTTTAGGATTATTATTATTTAGGATTACTTTTTTGTCAGATAGAGTACTTAGCATCAGCCTTGCCCCATACTATGTATTGGACACTATATGAATGTTGGCTGTTGTGATCTTCAGTGCTTTATTCTGGTTCTTGTATTTGCAAATTGAGAATTGTTATACTAATTTTCTTTGTGTTCTGTCTCTCAAGGATTTCAGGGAGGCTATGTCCTGTCCTATCACCATTACCTAAAAATCCATATAGTTTTTCTGCCTGGTCAGAAATCTTGAGAGTAAGAGATTTTAAAACACAAAAATTTCTAATATTTAGTCCAACATACTTTCACCTACCCTCATACTAACAGATGTAAATTCATACTAGTAAAGCTACATATATATTTCTTTGTACTATTAATGCAAAAGTAAATACATATTTATTTTTGAGAAAGTAAGCATAGAAAAATGACATTTTTTGTCATTTAGACACTGACTAGAGACTTTTAAAAATACTATTTTGTTGTATATTTTATTTCATTTGGATTATAATTATGTTTTTAAAATGACTTTGTTACATTGATGTTTGAAAATGATTATTAAACATAGTTATAAAATTGATAATAAGATACAAGTTACTATATCTGAAATCAACAATATTCAGACAGGGATTAGCTGGTTTCATACCCAGGTAAAGTTTATAAATTTACTCATGTCAGCTTGTGTTAAGGAAGTAAACTCCCTTTAAATTTGCTTAGCTGTATTAAAGTCACATGTGATAGGATAAATAATTTTCTATGTATGATAATTTGGAGTACAGCTCATTAAATATCACCTGATTAACATTGAGTCATTAATATAGCTTCTTTTTATCTGGATGTTGTTAAATTTCTAAATGAACTTTTAAAAGAAAGTTAAAAAGTAAACATACATATGTACATCCATATGCAAATTTTATATATATATATATATATATATATATATATAACTTTTTATTTTATCAGCCCTAACAATCATTTGTTTTAATATTTAGAGGCATGATAGCTAAGAGGGAGCTCTATCTGAAATTCTTTGGATATTGCTTATAAAAATTGTGAAGCCATTGGTTAAATAATTAGATGTTATTGTATAGTACTAATTGCAATAATTTTGTAATACTGATTTCATAGTATTGTAAAATGTAATACACTACTGATAATATTAAAAATCCTCAAGTATTTATTTGGGTATATTTTAAAGTGAAAAACTGAAAAGACCTTTTTAAATCTATTTCTGTGTTCAAGAACCATAAAGCAGGTGAAATTTCTATCTTCTCCCCCATTATAATTACCTCTTGACAATAGGGAGAACAATTACCAAAGGGAACAATAATTAGGAACCTTTATGATTTTTATATTGTGATTTATAAGGTCACATATGGAACCAGCCTAGTCTTAACAGGGGTAAACCTACAGAACTTGTGAGATCTAATAACAGAATCTACCAAAAGCTATGATTATTATAATCTGCTATTTATGGTTAAATCTTATGATACTGTGGTTGATATTATTTTGTATATTATTCTAGGTATGATCATCAAGAAATGCTATTGTGTCAATGATTTATAGTGCCAAAAGTGCTATGGGGGTGACATCTTTGAACTGTGGAAAAGCAATTTTTAGCATGGGCTGAGATAGGAATCTCCTAATTCAATTGTCCTAATAGAAAAAATTCCTCTCAAATGAAAAAATTTCCTACCAGGCTGATTCTAAGCAAGGTTGTGGTATTTTTATTAATAGCTACCTATAGAATTCTTATCAAAAGTTGACATCAGTCTAGGGGACCATCTTCCCCTTACAATAGCCATGTCCTTCATTTTCCTTTCATAGCAACTTTTCATAATCATTCCAGGGAATCAGTAGAATATAAGAACACAATATTAAATGTTTACCTAACAGATCAAGTTTGAAAGATTTAAAATATTAAATTGAAAATTGTGAACCTTCCCATACTCTAAAACAACTAAGAAGAAGGGAATTGGACTTTTTATTTATCTATTATTATTTCTATATTCATGTATGGGTCAAAGTCCTTCAAATATCTCAGAGTAGAATGGATTAGATAATGGTGTAGGGATTTGTGAAACAGGCTATAATTCTACTATTAAGTGAGATCAAATCAGAATCATTTTTTGTTTAGGGTTAGAGAAAAGAATTCCAGTGCAATCAGTTATCTTAATTAGGATTGATCTACGTCCTATCTGGTATTAACTCAAAGAAACATCTAATTCTACTAAGATTTATTATTTTCTCTGAGGCAAACAACTGTGTATAGAGCATGCTCTAAAATTCAAGTAAATACAAAATTATTTGAAAAGGATCTGAAGTCAGTGACCTATGTAATTCATTTGAGAATAGTTAATATATTTTTTTCCTGTAGCCAACTCATTTGAAACATTTGGAGTGATTTGCCTGGTATTTTTGTACATCCCATACAAAGTCTGTTGTTACAATATGAGGAGGATAAATATTTTAGAGTAAAGTCACTTATGTGACCATTAAATGTAGGCATAGAAGTCATCTATTTTCAAAGGGTGTTGTTACTTAGATGCTTATGTATGCAGTTAGATCCTTAAAAGTATCTCATCCTTCTAAGTGTAGAATGAGCAGCTAAGTGAATAAATAGAGTAAATAACTGGAGTGATTTTTTTGAGAAAGTAGCAATATCAGATGATTACATGTGTCAAATATAATTGTTTCTAATGTGATTCAAAGGCAATAATCATGTTCTAATACTAAGTTATAAAAATCTAACTAGAGGTTTCATTCTAGAGATTAGATCATTATAGATTATTTAAATTTCTCCCTCCAATCTTTTTATAGCTTTTTCTAAAACAAGCACCTGATATAATTAGAGATTAGAGCAACAAGTAGAATAGAAAACAGCAGTTTTCTAGCACAGAGGTATCTACTTGGATGATCTTCATATTAATAAGATAAGAACCTGAAGGTTCATGATTCTCACCACATTGCCTAGTTATTGGTGGTGATGTTTTAAAAATATATTAATATATTTTCAAGAATTTTTCACAATTATTATTTATTATAATGCAAAAGAGACTTCCATGTAATTCATTTTAAATGAATAATCTTATAAAATCAAAATCCCAAATCACATGCCCAAATAAATAAGTGATAAATCAAATGCTTACATCTGCATTCCTACTCCAACAGGTCTCTCTCTGAAGGTGTAAAACATTCTTTATCCTAAGCCCTTAAAAACATCCTACTGTATTGCTTTTAGTAGCACAGTCTATAACAATTGATCATTCCACAGTATTTCAGGTACCATGTATAATGTTCTGCTGATTCTGCTTATTTTACTCTGCTTCAGTTCACATATGTCTTTCCAGTCTTTTCTGAAATCATCCTGTTCATCATCCCTTATAGCATAATACTATTCCATCACCTTCACATACCACAATTTGTTCAGCCATTTCCTAGCTGAGGGACATCCCTCGAGTTTCCAATTCTTTTTTACCACAAAAAATATGCAGCTATGAATATTTTTGTCCAAACAGGTCCTTTCCCATTTTTCATTATCTCTTTGGGATACAGACCTAGTAGTAGTATTACTGTATCAAAATGTATGATCTCTTTTATAACCCTTTGGGTATAATCCCAAATTGCCCTCCAGAATGGTTGAATCAATTCACAATTCCACCAGCAATGCATATGTGTCCAAATTTTGCCATATTCCCTCCAATATTTATTTTCCTAATACTGTTTAACTGGCCAATCTGATAGATGTGAGGTGGTACCTCAGAATTATTTTAAATTGCACTTCTCTAATCAAAAGGGATTTTGAACATTTTTATATGATTATTGATAGGTTTGATTTCTTCTTCTGAAAATTCCCTTTTGGTGTCCTTTGACCATTTATCATTTGGGGAATGACCTAGATTTTTACAAATTTAAAGTATTTAGTTTCCATTTAATTTTTAATTTGCCTCTCCATGAACCCTCATTATAATTCTTATTGCATTATGATCTGAAGAAGTTGTTTTTATTATTTCTGCTTTTTGGCATTTGGTTGTGATGTTTTTATGACCTAGTACATGGTCAATCTTTGTATATGTACCATGTAATGCTGAAAAGAAGGTATATTCATTTTTATCTTTTTAAAATTTTCTCCAAATAGCTTTTAATTCTAACTTTTCTAAAATTTCATTCACTTACCTTACTTCTTTCTTACTTATTTTTTTCTTTTTTTTTCTTTCTTACTTATTTTTTGGTTAGATTTATCTAGTTCTGATAGGGGAAGGTCAAGGTCCTCCACTAGTATGCTTTTGCTATCTATTTTCGTCCTTGAGCTCCTTTTGTTTCTCATTTAAAAATTTGGATGCTCTACCATTTGTAGCATATATGTTGAGTACCGATATTCATTCATTGTCTATACTGCCTTTTATCAAGATGTAATTACCTTCCCAATTTCTTTTAATTAAACTTATTTCTACTTTAGCTTTTTCTGAGATCATGATTGCTATTCCTGCCTTCTTTTTCTCAGTTGAAGCCCAATAGATTCTGCTCCAGCCTCTTACCTTTGCCCTGTGTGTGTCTACCTTCATCAAATATGTTTCTTTCTTGTAAAAAACATATGGTAGGATTTTAGTTTTTAATAAACTCTTCTATCTGATTTCACTTTATGGGTGAGTTCATCCCATTCATATTCACAGTGATGATTACCATCTGTGTATTCCCTTCCACCTTAATTTTCTCTTTTAAACCTGATCTTTCTCCTTTCACTCTTTCCCTCTAGACCAGTGTTTTGCTTTTAATCACTCCCCCTCCATTTCCCTCCCTTATTTTACTTAACTTCCTACCATTTCTCTTCTTATCTCCCTCCTACTTCTCTACAGGGTCTTTTAATTACCTCCCCAACTTTTCACTTCCTTATATTACTCCCCTCCACAGTTCACAACTCCACCAGCAATGCATTAATGTCCCAATTTTGCCACATCCCCTCCAACATTCATCATTCTCCCCTTCTTTCATTTTAGCCAATCTGCTAGGTGTGAGGTGATACCTCAGAGTTGTTTTGATTTGCATTTCTCTAATTATTAGAGATTTAGAACACTTTCTCATGTGCTTATTGATACTTTTGATTTCTTTACCTGAAAATTGCCTATTCATGTCTCTTGCCCACTTTTCAATTGGGGAATGGCTTGATTTTTTTATACAATTGATTTAACTCCTTGTATATTTGAGTAATTAGACCCCTGTCAGAGTTTTTTGTTATAAAGATTTTTTTTCCCAATTTCAGGTAATGACTTTTTATATCTCTAGAGAACTTATGATAAAGCATATTACCCATCTACTGTCAGGAATACTTGGTTACTCTATGTATATGTTTGATTAATTATAAGAATATAAGCTCTTTGGGGCCAGGATCTGGATTTGTGCCTTTTTATAAATCTCCAATGCTTATCAAAATGCTTGCCAGTTAGTAAATGATTGATAAGAGTTTGTTCATTTGGCTAAGATAAGGAAAGGAACCATATTTAGGATTTTATATACATAGAAAACTCTCATTGAAGAAACAGAAATGGAATTTGGAAATTTAAAGTCTTAGATAAATTAGTACATTGAAAATTTAAAAAAACTATCCTTGTCAGATAGATGATGTCAGGGGTGACATTTGAACCCAAATCTTCTAGCTTCCAAAGAAATTTCTCTCTCCAGGGTAAGCTTCTCTGTGTCATCCAATATAATTTAGTATAATTAGGTTAACAAGTAGTCCAATAATCCTCAAATTGTCTCTCCTAGATCTATTTTCTAGGTTAGTTGTTTTTTCAAGGAGATATTTCATGTTTTCCTCTGTTTTTTCATTCCTTTGATTCTGCTTTATTGTTTCTTGGTTTCTCATGAAATTATGAATTTCTACATGGTCAATTCTTATTTTTAAGGCCTGATTTTCCTCTGTCAATTTTTGGTTCTTTTTCAGTTGGCTGGTTTCTCCTTGCATCACTTTCATTTCTCTTTTCCACTTTTCCTCTGCCTTTCTTAATTGGTTTTTGAAGTTTTTTTACCTCTTCCAGAATCTGTGTCTGATTAATATTTTTCTTTTGGACATCACATGTGTTTCCTTTGCTTTCAGTGTCCCCTTCTGTGTCTAAACTTGTTCTTTGTCTCCATAAAATATTTTTAGAGTAGGCTTTTTGTTGTTGTTGTTGTTGTTGTTTGCTCATTTTTCCTATCTAATTATAGGTAGGCTTGGGGGATAATATGATAGTATGAGGGCTGAGAGATCTGAGAGTCCCCTCCCCTTGATGATTCAATTGACCCTTGAGATGCTGATATCTTAAAGACTTGCCTCAGGCTTAGGTGTAAGCTTTTGATCTCATTCTGAACTTGATCAGATCAGGGACTGATCAAATTCTAGCCCCAGGTTTAGGCCTATGGTTTTGATCTCACCATGTATTTCATCCAATCAAGCATACCATTGATTGCCCTGTCTTGGAGCTCCAGCCTGAGTTTTTTGGTTTTTCTTTTCTTGAAAGTTGTTTTATTCTGTCTTGTTGTTGGTTCTTTCACTCCTGTACTCATTTTGTGGTGATATTTTAATCTTGTTTGGAGAAAATTCTCATGGTGGCACAGAGATACTCTACTCTGGATTACTCTTCCATCTTGGCTCTGCCTACACAAGTCTCTTTTTTTAGATTCTTAAACTCTTTCCTTGGGCCACTAAGATGTGAGTTCTTTCCCTAGGGTTACGCACATAGTAAAGAGTAGAGGCAAGACTTTAAACCATTCAAGTCTACCTGAATCTGAGACAAAATTTCTACCCATTTTGCATAGCCCTCTGTATAAATAACTTAAGTTTCATGAGAATCTGGTAAGTTAGTTTTATAGTTAGTCATTAACAGGTATTTTTTTGTGTCTACTATGTACCAAGAACTGTATTAAGTGTTCGGATATGAAAACACAAAAAGTCTTTGTTTTCAAGAATGGAGGAAATGACCTGCACATAGTTATGTGCAAACAAATCATGCATAGCATACATTTGAAATAATCAACAGAAAAGGTGCTAGCATTAAAGGGGACTGGGAAAGGTTTTTTGCAGAAGGCAAGATTTTAGATAGATATCATTCTTATTTTATGAATGAGGGACCTCAGATTTAGAAAGGCTTGGTAACTTTCTGCCCTTCAAATACTAGTAGTCATCCTAGAATTACCCTACAGCATATTATGCCTTTGGTTTCCTTCAACAATTCATTCAACATATGTTTATTAATTATGTATGAGGTGCAAGGTCCTATCAGAGATGTCATAACGAATATCACCCTTAAAAACCCAATGTCTTTGCCACTTAAGAATTGTTCTCTGTGTCCTAAGATGTCAACAGAATAGCCAAATAGCAGCTTAACAAGATAGACTTGTATGAACTATAAAATGCCCTTTGTCCATATACAAATCCTTCATAGTAACAAATGAAAGAAAGAAAAAAGCTGGATCAGCATGATCAGCTTTGAAGGTTATATTTAAATGTTATCCTAATGTGGTAATCGTTATCATTATTTTTAAATGAAAACTTCTTTCTGTTGATATCTTCAGTATTTTTTTTACTTTTATCTGATTACCTTATCTGTACATCAACCAATATCATGTCATTTCACGTTCATATAATTAACGTGCTCTATGCTAATTTATTTTAGGTTTAGTTAGGTATGTCTTTCTTTCTTCTACTATTTCTACTAAATCATATGTTCTTTGAAGAAAGAAATCATGTCCCATTCATTTTGTATATTTGCTGTGAATTATATAACTAATGTGTATCTATATGTCTGAGTCAGGCAGGTATAAGTTTTGTCATTTAGTATGGTTCAAGAGTTGGATGTTAAATAAAAATTGATTTTAGCTTTTTAAAAAGATATGATAGCTAAGGAGAGAGTGGAGAAAATATAGATGATATAGAGGCTTGATCACGAAGGGGAGATTGAATTATAAAATCAGAGTTAGATGATACTATCATGAATAATCTTTAAAGTATGTCTTTGGATTATTGAATCTCAGGCAAATTAGAGAGGGTCTTTTATATGTGGTAGTTACATTCATAGTTTTGAATAAAACTGGAGGTTCAAGAATAGAAAACAAGATAAGGAATATGAATAAATGATTTAAAAGATGTGGTAAGAAATAATTTGGATTTCTGCACCAAGACTTCTTGAATATGGCAGGTTCTTAATTTCGCCAAAGGAGTCAGGCAAGAAAGTTCTTTCCACAGAGACAGAAGTGTTAAATTCAGAAATGGATAAAGATCTGTCACATGAAACCCAACCTAGTGAGAGTTGTGCATCAGATTATGAAATCTGTGGCCACATTCCATCACTTCTACTATATGAAGAGGTTGTGGTATTCAATGTTGAAAGAGAGTACCAAAATTGCAATCACTACTTTCTAATTTCTTGAATTCCTTCATGTTGCTGCCAAAGTCCCACCTTCTGCAGGAAGCCTTTCTTGATCCTCTTTAAATTTTTTGCTTTCCATATAATATGACTTCCAGTTTAGCCTGTATATATCTTGTCTGAACATAGTTATTTGCATGTTGTCTTCCAAATAAGACTAACTTCTTTAGAGAAGGAAATATTTGTGCCTTTCTTTGTATGCTCAACATGTGGTGCAGTGACAGACTCGCATAGTTAATAAATACTTAATGAATGATTGTTGACTTTATGTGTAAAATAGAATGATGACTATTCACAAACTTATCGATTAGAAAATCCACACATTTAGGCATATTTAAAAGTGAGATGAGATGGTTTTCAGGACATGGTAGGCTGTGACAATGAATGAATAATAAACAAAAACATACAAAAATAAACAAACCCCATGGAAAGGGAGGATTGAGGGATATTGCCTTCAAGCTATGTTTTTTGGCTGTGGATCAAAAAGCAAGCCAAAGGCTAGTGGCACTGTCTCAATTGTAGTACACAAATTACTTTACCCAAGTGGGAATTCACTGATCCCACCATTCGAAATTGCATAAAATCTAATTGGCCATTTCACAGGCTTGTTAATAAAATCTAATGTTTAATTCCAACTATCCAACTGTGACTTGCCAAGATGATGCCTTGGAACAGAACTTTGGCAGATATAGAACCCTGAACTGCTTTCCTTTCAAGAAAAAAATATCAAAATCTCATTGCTATTGAAATTCTATTGTTATAATCCTTTAAATAGTTGAACTTCTCTGTATACTTAAAGTTATATAAATAATTAAATGAAAAACCAAGTGATTTCAAGATGCTGATTTCTAAAATATTTTCATTTGGAAGAAGAGAGAAGTAGGAAAGGGAAGAAAAGAATGCTCTTACCTAAATTCCAAAATTGTTTGGTAGTTCTTTATAAGTAATACATTAATTATTATGAATTTTTTGGAAAACCAGGAATTTCTTGGTAAAATGAAATATTACATCCTTATTTGAAATGATTATTGAGATAGATTTTTATATATTGGTTTTGTTTTAAAAGACTAATCCTTGCATTGGTAAACATATTGGAAATTATAATATATCAAAAGGAAAGAAATAGTCAGAGAAACAATAAACATAGAAGAAAATTGAGAAGAAATTTTGGAATATTATAGGGAAATCCAAGGAGAAAAGGCAACAGATGAAGGAAGGATTTGATAGGGTGTGGGGAGTTGCCCTACATGTTCTTCTTAATCAAATTTCCATTCTCCATTTTATGCCTTCACAAAAAGTAACTCCCCTGCCTAGGTGGCTTTCCTTTCCCACCTCAGATTCTAGGAACCTGCAGCTCAACTTCAAAACTTATTCCAAATGCCACCTCAGCTAGCAGTGACTTTTCCTAATTTCCTTTGTTATCAAAAAGAAAAAAGAGTTGGGAGGGTTTTATTTTGTATGCTGCAAATAAACACAGTCCACATTCTCTAAGCAAGAAGTCAGTTACATTTCAGTTCTAGGGAGAATCTGAAAGGTTAGGGTGCCTCTTTATCATTATTTCAAGTACCAACCAGTTGTGTTTCTCCTTGATATTATTCTCCAATGACTAGCACTCCAGTTCTGTTTAACTCCTCAATATAAATTGACTTTAATAATGAGATATTTACTTGGAATTTATAGCAGGAATTAATATACAAACACCTCCTTCTTCCAATCCCACTCTTTAGTACTTTCTGCCTAATACTGAGTCCTTATTCAATTCATATCCAAATAAGGCATTGCTTTCAGAGGAGTCCCTGTCATGGCTACCCCTAGCTGGGTACTGAAGGTCACTTCCTTATTCTTCGGGGCATTTATTCTTGTAGACTACAAAATCTGTAAATTAGGTGTCCAGAACTCTGGAATGTTGGCATGCCACTTTCTTGACTTTCTGAAATTCACAAAGTCATGATATCCAATCCTATGATGTTAAATGGAAAAGAAAAATGTGGAGGTAGGCAAAAAACAAGAGGTAAATACATTTTCAAATGACTACATAGCTTTTAAGGGTAAAAGTCCCAATGCCTCTCATTTTGCAGAATTGTATCATACCAGACATCATGAGTTAAGTTTATATTTATTGATCTGATATTATGCTGTTTCTTCTTTTCTTCTTTCATCATTTCTTCTCAGGGATATCATATGGAGCCAGAACAGCCAATTATTAGGTACTTGACATATAAATTTTCACAAAGAGTATGGTTCCAAGAGTCCTACTTCTTAACATATGTTAAGTGTTGTAACCTCAATACTCACACTAGGTTCAAGTCCTTTTTATTGGCATATGTTGCCAACACCTGGGTATATGTATGTTGCAATTCATGTCACTTAAGGAGGGGTAGAATATAAAGGTTCTTACTCAAGAATTTTGATGCATTTCCTCTTACTTAGCCATGATCCACAGAGTGAGTGCAAATGAGGTAGAACAATGGAATATAAAAGCAATAATACATTTAAGAAAATACAAAAGTTTCATAAAAAGCATGAAATGCAAATCAATTCAAATTCAAATCAAGTCAATTCAATAGAGGTAATATGTGTTCAAATACAGTATCCCTACTTAATACCTCACTAGGTTGTAAAGACAAGATTAGTTCTCCTTTGTTTACTTTTGAATTGAATCAACAAAAGCTTGAACACCCTACTTAGTACTAGGTGGAGGAGCTCTCTACCCTTTCAACTCAATCAACCAGGAAATGAGAATTCATACCTCAGTTAGCCAGGAATCTGTGATCTTTTTTGATGAGTATTCGCCTCTCTAGAAGGTAAGAAATGGTTTCCACAAACACTGCCCCCTGGGCAGTACCAGGCAATTTGGAAGCTGTGATTGGCCCTTATGAAAAGAGGAAGGGACAAGAAGCCACTATAACAGACTCTGAATTTCTGTGTCTAAGAAGTCAACTCCAAGAAGGAAATCAGCTTGAATAAGGAGTTGGACTTCAAGAAGAAGGTTGGCTCAAGGAAGAAAGTTGGCCTCAGGAATTACCTTCAGCTTGAGTCATAGTCTTCACCTGCCTCTTGGAGGGAACTTGGGTGAGTGGATTTCTCTTCCTGTCTTCTGGAGAGAGTTTAATTCCAGTTGAGGGTTAACAAGTCCTAGCTGAGTGGAGCACCAGAGAAATATTTAGTTAGATAGGCTAATGTCATCTCAACCCTTTCGTATTTCTCTGCTTTCACTCTTTCCACCTCTTTTGTAAATAAAGCTACTAAAGTCATTTTGACTTTGAGCAATATTACTTTGAATCAGCAACCGCCATTATTATTTATAATCTTCATATATTTTAGTCAACATTTAATTTTTACTATATATATATATATATATATATATATACATACATATATACACATAGTGTTTTTTAGCATGTGGTTTTCCCTCAGCAAGCTCATTGAGGACAAGGACTGCTTCATTTTTGTGTGTTTCAAATCCTAGAACCTAACAAAGTATTTGGAAGAGAATGCTTTCTTATTATATGTTGGCTGGATTAAATTGAAATGAATTGTTCAAAGACTGGAAAAATTTGAATATTGTCTAAACAATGGTGATATAATATTCATGGTAATATAGGTGTCTNGTCATCTCAACCCTTTCGTATTTCTCTGCTTTCACTCTTTCCACCTCTTTTGTAAATAAAGCTACTAAAGTCATTTTGACTTTGAGCAATATTACTTTGAATCAGCAACCGCCATTATTATTTATAATCTTCATATATTTTAGTCAACATTTAATTTTTTATATATATATATATATATGTATACATACATACATATATACACATAGTGTTTTTTAGCATGTGGTTTTCCCTCAGCAAGCTCATTGAGGACAAGGACTGCTTCATTTTTGTGTGTTTCAAATCCTAGAACCTAACAAAGTATTTGGAAGAGAATGCTTTCTTATTATATGTTGGCTGGATTAAATTGAAATGAATTGTTCAAAGACTGGAAAAATTTGAATATTGTCTAAACAATGGTGATATAATATTCATGGTAATATAGGTGTCTGTGTGTATGTACAAATATATATGCATATGGTACATATATATGCATGTATAGGTAAGTATGTATATGTAAAAATGTATATATATATACATAGTACATAAGAATGTAAATACATAGATATTCATATATAAATAGATATATAGGATATATATCTATATATATTTATATACATATATATAGAATATAGTTGGAAATTCTATCATTTTATGATGGAAGGTACCACACTGACAAAGAAAAAAATATTAAGAAGTCACCATGTGTACATAAGACTACCAACATTTTTATCTTGGTGGTAACTTGGAAATTTATTGTGTTATCTTCATGGTGTTATCCTAGAAATTCTGTGCTTATATCCCCTTCTCTTTGGAGTGGGTCATTTGTCCCTGTTTGATTATTTTGCCAAATATTTTGAATTATTTTTATTTATTTGTATCTATTCTTGGACCATATTTTTACCCTCTGTGCTTGTTCCTTCCTTTAAATTTATTAATTGCCATTAATTTTCATCCCAATTTATGTAGCCATTAAGGAAATGCCAGACAGAAGGAGAAATGAAGTAGAAATTAGGGTATCCTGTTTCTAATCCCATTTTTGTCATCAATAATATGCTATTTCATTTAGGATATCACTTCATCTATTTGAGCCTTAGTTACCTCATCTATAAGATGACAGTGGAACTAGACTTTCTCTAAGTTTATCTTGAGCTCTAATGTCTGAGGAGTTCAATATGCTTGTGAGTAGAGTAGTCTATTTTATTTATATCAATAGCTTACTGATCTTAACTGAATTTCTCGTGTCACATATTTCTGTTGCATTGTTATCTAATCTGGTAGTTTTGCTCTTTTGGATTCCTCTTAAAATCCACTATATTTGTTGCAACATTATACAATGAAAAGAGTCCTGGAGAAAATCATTCCAAAACCTGCTTCAGATATTTACTACATTGGTTACTTTAGCAAATCACCTAACTTCACCAAACCCTAGCTTCATCATCTGTATGAAAATAGGTTAAACTAAATAACTTCTAAGTCTCTTTTTGTTCTTGTTCTATGACACTATGATGCATGTTTTGTGTTCAGCCCAGCACTTTCCTAAATGGATACTATCCTATTCTCTTTTTCCACATAAGTGCTCTATATCCAATGGGTGTCCAAAGTTCAGTGATTGATGAAGTTTGAATGAATGGATGAATGACAGTTTTAGATTCCTAAGAAAAAAAGCTAGAGATATTTTGCTGGCTTATAACAAATTCCAATAGAGTTAAGTTGACAAGGCTTAGTATAATCCTGACAATATGATAAAAATGTCTCAGAAAGGAGATTAAAGTATGAGAATGTTTTGATCCATGTGACCAAAACATATAATTTAATGCATTAAAATGTATCTGATTTTTGCTGAATTATATGATAACTACAGCTGAATAGCAATATTATATTTTTGTTCATTTCCATATGAGTAATCAAAACTCTAATATATTTTGTGTATGAGCTCATGCCATGAAATATGATAGGCTAGATAAACAATGTCACAATTACATATCTTCTGCATATTTATACAAAATCTTTTAGAAAAGGAGTTTCACCTACAATCTGTTGTATAATCAGATGTTGCCTTCTGGCAGTAAATTTCTCACAGCAGTTTCATGGGAATGTGGAGAAGCACTATAAATAAAGCTAGATGGGCAGAGAGCCTGTTGTCATTCAATCATTAGAAAGACTCTTCAGGAATGAATGAAAACCAGTCTCATAAATATGGAGGATAAATTGACCAGACTACTCTAAGTGAGTAGACTTCCTTTTCCCTGCGGAGTTAATTAAATTCTGTTCTCATAAATTAACCAAAATATTTATTGTCTATTATATGATAGGCACCTTATTAGGAACTTAAAATACAAATACAAAAATGATAGTTCCTTTCCTCAAGAAGCCTCCATTCTACTGCGTAAACATAATGTGTTCATAAGGAAGGAAATACAGAATATGATAAAAGGGTTAGGTTTAATAGAGGAGGTCAGTGCAGAGTTTAATTACTTTACTAAAGTGTTAAGATAGTGAAAACAGAAAAGAGTTGCAAAAGTAGAGGAGATAACACAGAGGGAAATGAGGAAACAAGGGATGGAATGTCACAGTGCAGACAAAGAGTAGAGTCTGGTAAGAAAAGGGAGAGGGAGAAATAAAAGCTAATAAGTTATGGTTAGAGAGATTTCAGAATTATTCATCCTGCAGGTGGTGCATTTGTGGATGATAGAAAGATCAAGGGTATAATCAATGAGAAGCGTGGAAGCTTCTTGAGAAGTGGAGTGACATGATCTGAGGCATTTTCTAGAATAATAATTTAATTTAGAGGCATACTATTTGTCATTTTAAGTAAAGGTCTATCTATATATATTTTTAGCATTTTAAAAATGTAAATAAATATATTTTCCCAAAGCTTTTCCTCCATATGTTGGTAAAATATGACTTTATTACTTTTGTTATGAATATGGTTAATAAAGTTCATAATTTTTCTAATATTAAACCATCCATTCATTTCTGGTATAAATCCAAGTTAGCTATAGTTCATAACCTTACTAATAGGTTTTTTTAGCCCATTTATTAATATTTTATTTAAAAATTTTCTGTCAATGACCATTTGGGACATTGGTCTATAATTTTCTTTTTTTCCCTTTTTACTCTCCCTAGTTTATGTGTAGAAACTACATTAGTATCAAAGAAGGAACTGGGTATGATTCCATATTTTGCTATTTTTGCAAAAAAATATGTGAAAGGGAAATTATGGATTTAAGATTCAGAATGTGGCATATACCTTGAACATGGCCAATGAAGAAATTAGTTTCTCCATTTACCCAATTACTATGAGGAATTATTAATTTTTCTCCAATAGAATAAAAGTGGAAGGCAAAGAAGGTAGATTGATATTATTTTTTGTTAATTAAAATTTTATCATTATTTTTAAAAAATAGGAATATCAATTTGATAGCTATAGTGAAGTCTATGTTGGAAAGGGAGAGCTTGGATGGGAGGTCATGAAAAGCATCTAGAATTCTTGTGCAATAGAGTGTAGGAGAGATGAAGGGAATCAGGTTAAGGATGGTTCTGGTATTAGTAGGGAAAAGGGAATTGATAATGGTGATATTAAGCAAGTGGAATAAACAACACTTAGCAATGGATTATAAAATGGAGTAGCTCATATTATGATGATACTCTCATAACAGAATGATAAAAGTTAGAAGGAGACACTGGTTTAGGAGGAAATGATGAGTTTATATTATAAATGTTGAGTTACAGATGTCCATAAAATACTTAAGTGAAGATACCCAGCAGATATTTGGAGGTTCAGGACTTGAGATCAGGAGAATGATGAGTTAGGGTGGATTTCAGAGTCATAGCAAAGATATAAAACATAATTTCATAACAGCTATGAATTTAATGAGAGATAATTATAGGGAGAAGAGAAGAACCAGGTCAGAGCTATGGAGTATTCAAATTCAGGATGGAGGAGTGTCATAGCATATAGCTTATGATCACAGTAAGGAATCACACCAAGAAGGGATAGTCTTTTGAGTAACAAAAAAATAATGTAGAAATGTCAGGAAAGCTCATGGAATAGAAAATATCAGAAAGATAAAATGGTCAAGAATGTCAAAAACTGCAAGGAGTTCAAATATGACATCTGGGAATAGACCATTTGATTAAAAAATAAAGGTATCATTGATTATCTTAGAGACAATATTTTCCATGAAGTGGGGAACAAAGTCAAATTTCTGAGGAGGCTTCAAGTGGAGACGATGAATATGAGCAACTTTTTTATAAGAATTTATTCATGAAAGGGAAAATAAATATGAGTGCACAGCTTGAAGGAATGATCCAATCAAGTAAAGGTGTCTTGAGGTGTAAGGCATAGCAAGATGCAAAATGACAAGAAGTTATGTTAAGATAGAAAAATTTCAAAGTAATAGATTTTGGAAATGGAACAACTATGGGCATATGAATATTTCAATTTGTGAATGTGGTGTACTGAAGAAATAGACCAAGAAAATGAAAGAGGTTTGTGAATTTTGAAGCAAAGATATTTAAAGGGATGTCATTATGAAAGTTGATGTTTCCAAAGATCTAGGCATTATTTGTAGTAGTGATGAAGACTGAGTTACTTGTTGAATTTCAGAGAAATGAAGGAGAATGGGTTCGGGTTGGTGAATGAGAGAACCTGGGACCAGAAAATCATGATCTATTTGGATGGGAAAAGAGATCACTGTGTGAAAATGGTAGAAGGGTCTAGAAGTGGCAGTGAGGAGCTAGAAACATTTTCATTTCCTTCTTGGCCCTGAGTGTATGTGGGCAGGGGTGGAGAGGAAGAGTTGGTTTGAGATATGGTACATCCAGTACTAGAAATGTTAGGGAAACAATGTCTTCAGGGTAGAGCTAAGTTTCTTTTATTTCAAATAAAATGGGTGAGAGTCTAGCTCTTAGTGCATATGTATTCATGAGAGAAGGCATGTTACTTTCCTATCTCTTTCTATGTGGTGAATTAAAAATCCATCCAAAACTGAAGATACATATACTATCACAAAGTTAAATAACTATACTGATAACGGCCATTCCTATCTTAAAAAACTTTACCAAGACTGAACCTTTTCTTGTTCAAGGGATCCTATTACATCCCTTCTCCTCCAACAGACTGTCCACTCTCAATCTCACTCTTTCACTTATTTTCAATCTGACTGCTGGCTCATTCATTGTTGCCTATAAACATACTCATGTGTCCTATTTCCTGAAAATAAACAAACTCAATTGATCCATCCATTCCCACTCTCATTCTATATCTTCTCCCCCTTTAGCTAACCTCAAAAAGACATCTGTGATAATTGCCTCTAGTTTCTCTTCTTTCACTCTCTTCTTAACTTCTTACTATACAGATTCTGACATGATTCCACTGTAACTGTTTTTTCCAAAGTTACTAATGTTGCCAAAAGAAGAGTCTTTTCCATATCTTCATTCTCCTTGACTAATCTGCTGCCTTTGACACTTGATCACTCTTGACTTGTTGCTTTCTTTTCTCTATATTTTCAGGATGTTATTGACTCCTTGATCTCATCCTATCTATCAAACCACTATTTTTATGTTTCCTCTCATGGATCCTCTTATCTTCTATCTTAGAATCAGTATTAAGTATCAGTTTCAATGCAGAAGTGTGGGAAAGGTGAGGAAATTGGGGTTAAGTGGCTTGCCCAGGATCATATAGCTAGCAAGAGCCTCATGTCAGATTTGACCCCAGTCTTCCATCTCCAGGCCTGGCTTTCTATCCACTGAGCCATCTAGTGGATCCTCTTTCTGATAATTCTCTTTAACTGTGGGTATCCTTCAGGATTCTGTCCTGTGCCTTCTTTTTCATCCTCTTTAATAATTTACTTGGTGAAGACTACAAAATATTTATAGCCACACTTTTTGTGGTGGCAAATAATTGGAAAATGAGGGGATGCCCTTCAATTGGGGAATGGCTAAATAAATTGTAGTATCTGTTGGTGATGGAATACTATTGGGCTGAAAGGAATAATAAACTTGAGGAATTCCATGTGAACTGGAATAACCTCCAGGAATTGATGCTGAGCAAAAGGAGCAGAACCAAGAGAACATTGTACACAGTGACACAATCGAATGTAATGAACTTCTCTACTAGCAGCATTGCAATGATCCAAGACATTTCTGAGGGACTTATGAGGAAGAACGCTAACCACATTCAGAGAAAGAACTGTGGGAGGAGAAACACAGAAGTAAAACAACTGCTTGATCACATCCTGCAATGGGGATATGATAGGGGATGTAGACTCTAAATGATCACTCTAGTGCAAATATCAATAATATGGAAATAGGTCTTGATCAATGATACATGTAAAACCCAGTGGAATTACACATTGACTATGGGAGGAGGGTGAAAGGAGGGGAGGGGAAGAACCTGTATCATGTAACCATGGAAAAATGTTCTAAAATAAATAAATAAATGAACTTAAAAAATTAATTTACTTGGTGATGTCATCAATTCCTATGGTTTTAATGACCAGCACTATGCTAATAATTCTCGAATCTTCTTACCCTGCCCCAAATTCTCTGCTGACACTCATTCTCAAGTCTCCAACTGCCTCTGAGACATTTTGAACTAGAGATATCTTAAGCTCGATATATCCAAAATGGAACTTATCTTTCCTCCTGAACTTCCCTCCACCTTCCTCATTCTTATAGAGGGTGACACTATTCTTCTAGTCACTCACGCTCAAGATGACCTAGAAGTCATCTTGGACTCCTCACTCTTACCACTTCTATTAAATCTCCTGCCAACGTCTATCCATTTTACTTTTGCAACATCTTTCAAATATGCCTCCTTCTTTCCTATATCATTGCCATCACTCTATTGTGGTTCTCATTATCTCATGTGCAGGCTATTTTATTAACTTGATAATGGCTCTGCCTGCCTGAAGTCTTTCCCCACTCTAATCCATTCTTCTTCTTATATCTTATCCTCCACCTAGTACTGTTTGATACAGTGACACTGACCTCCTGGCTGATCTAGGAACAAGAGACTATTTTTCTACACTGTGTTTCTCTGGCTGTCCCCTATGCCTTATATAGTCCCTTCTCTGTTCCAACTACTGACCTCATTGTATAAGTCTTATTCAAAATTCTAGCTTTTACTGGAAGGCTTCCCTAACACCTTTTGATTCAGTGATTTCCCTTTATTACTTCTTGTTTTATCCTGTACAAAGCTTGTAATATATACATATATATTATATAAAATAGATTATATTATATATATATATTTTATGGTTTATATATTATATAAAACAAATTATATAATATATTATACATTTTATGATTTATATATACATATATGTGTTTGTATACTGCCTCTCCCATTGTATTGTAAGTTCCTCTTGAGATCAGGAACTTTTCCCCGCTTTGTATACCCAAAATATAGTACAGTACTTATTTATTAATTGATTGATCATGAGGATTGAAAAAAATCAAGTCTTCCATTTTGTTGGTCCTGTGACTATTCTGGATCTTGATGTTAGATAGATATTACTTATCATATTAAGGAATGGTTCATTTATTCTTAAGTTTTCTAATATTTTTAAACAGAATTAAGTGTTGGATTTTGTCAAAAGTTTTTCCTGAACATTTACATAAGTTTTTTTTTTAACTAATATAGTATAGAAATTATTATAGTTTTTCAACTATTAAGCTAATCTTGAGTTTCTAGTAAAAATTTAACCTGGTCACTGTGTAATGTCTTTGATAAGTTGTTTTAACCATTGCTAATATTTTACTCATTTCTCTTGAGTGACAGTGTTCATTGTTAATACCTGTTAATAATTTTCTTGCTTGGATTTGTCTATCATTGATTTAGATAATAAAATATTTGTATCCTCTATGTGTGTGCACATGTGTGTGCATTCCTTCTTTGAATAAATTTCAATGTGAAATTCAAGCGTTGCCTTCCATCTCCTCATTTCCCCTCCCCTATAAAAGTTCTTACTTGCTTGTTTCTTTAATTTATTTTTTCCCCTATTCTACCTCTCACTTCTCCATTTTCCCAGTTCATCCTTCTTTCTCAGTTTTCTTTTATTTTTCTACTTGGAGATCATAACAACATAATAAACTCATATCCATGTCCTTTATATACATAAATTCCTAATTTCCCTAATATTAATAAAGTATTATCTTCCCTCAGAGGGATATAAATAGTTTAACCATAAGTCATTTCATTTTTCTTCCATGTTTAGCTTCATATGCTTCTCTTGAATGTTCTGTTTGAATGTCAGATTTTTCTCTTTAGCTCTGATATTTTTATCAGGACTATGTGAAAATCCTCTGTTTCATTAAATATTAATTTTCTCCCTTAATGATTATTCTTACTTATGCAGGGTCAATGATTATTGGTTATAATCCTCTTTCCTTTGCCTTCCAAAATATCATATTCTAAGCCTTCTGCTCCTTTAACATGAAAGCTAGCTACTTGCAGAATTTTCTCCTTGCCCAGGGAGCTCTAGAATTTGACTATTTTATTCCTCAGAATTTTTACTTTGTTATCTCAGAAGATGATTAGAGGATTCTTTCTATTTTTATTTTATCCACTCTATCTAAAATTTTGTGGGTAGTTTTCCTTAGTAATTTCATCACATATGATATCTAGGCTCTTTTTTGATCATGGCTTTTCAGGTAGTCCAATGAATCTCAAATTATCTCTCCTCAATCTATTTTTCAGGTTTATTTTTGTTTTTCTAAAGAGGTATTTCACATTTTCTTTCTTTTTTTTTTTTGCGTTATTTTGACTTTATTTTCTTGTTTCTTAAAATATGATGGAGTCATTAGCTTCCAGTTGCCCAATTCTAGTTAAAAAATATTTTATTAAATAAATTATTTTATTTGGTAAATTTTGTACTTCCTTTTCCATTTGGCCAATTATATATTCTAGGGAGTCTTTTTTCCGCTTTAGTAACATTTTGTGCCTCATACCAAGTTGTTAATATTTGCCTTCATAATTTTTTTCTATTATTCCCATTTTTTGGTAAATTTTTCCTCTGTTATTTTTTTTAATTTCTTGAACTCTTCTAGAAATACTTCTTGGGATTAGAGCCAATTAGCATTTTTCTTTGAGCTTTTGCATTTAGATGTTTTCTGCTATTGTCATCTTCTGAATTTATGATGTGCTGTCTCTCCCACTTTAGTCTATTTTTAATAACTTAATTTTGTTGTGGTTGTTTACTTATTATTTCAGCCTGTTGTTTTACTTAAAACTTTATATTTTAGTTGTACTCTATTTACCTAATGTAGGAAGTTATTGTCCCCAAATTCATCCTATATTTGTTTGTTTATTTTTGTTTACAGGGCTAATTCTGGGGGATCTTCATATGTTTTCAGTTCTTCCAAAGTGGTGTGATAATGAGGGAGGCTTGGTCACTGCTCTCTCAGTATGTGTTCTGAAACCCTATACTTGTAGGCACTAATGCTCCTCATATTCCTAGATGTATGATTAGGGACCCAACTTCCTTCTGATCAATCACAAGTGCTCCTCAGTCCCCTGAAATGTAACCCAATCATGAGTATAGACAAGAGAGTTGCCAATCAATGAAAACTTTACACAGTGTTAGTTGTAGATCCCCTGTGATCTTATTTTTTAAACTAATTGTCAGACCTCTTTTCCATCTCTGGACTTAAGAGGTCCCAATGATGCTATTGCCTCTACATATGTAAGCTCCAGACAAGCTTCAACCCCAACCTTTCCTACAGACCTCTCAAGTTTTCTTAGGCTAGAAAAATAGCTCACTCTGAACTTTTGTTGGCTTTGTCACTCCGAAATTTGATTCTGAGGCATTATTTTAGAGTTATTTGGTAGGCAATGTTAAGATAGTTCAGGTAGGTTATTGCCTTTAATATTATTTTTATTCTACCTCCAATTCTTTCAGATTAAATTATTTAGTCTCTAATATTAATTCTTTCCTCACTGGTTCTCCTTCATAAAATTTTGTAGTGACAATTTACAAAAATGAATTTAAAATTTTTATTTTTCTGCATTTATTTAGGTTGTTTTTAATGTCTCACTAATTGATCAACTTTTGCAAAGGTATACCAATGAAAGATATGTCAAATTCTTTCTTTCTTTGATTTAGTAATTAACAGAAAAATCATCTTTTATTATTTGGAAATCTTTTTATTGATAGGTTTTTGAAATATATCATATAAATCTTTCCCACTTTATTTCCTTCTAACAGAAAGTCATTCTATAAAACAAACTTTTTTTGACAAAAAGAAAAATGACCTTCTTTTTTGGAACTAACTTTTTAAAAGTTCTTTCCAATCTTAATTTTGTCTTTTTGTAAAATTTGTGAAAGTACATACAGAAATTCTATAATTTTTCTTTGCCTAATTTTTCTAATCTTATTGATGCTGTATTTACTAGTTGATGGTCTAGCTCTATTCTCTTCTGTACCTTGGGCATAGGCTATCTGAATGTCGCTTTACTTGGGCTCTCAGTCAACCCTCTCTCTTTCTCTGGTTCCTAATTTCCTCATAGATTGCTTGGAAGCTTCACTTCTAAGACAGAGAATCAAGTGAAGCTGGAAGGTATATGATACTTTCTGTTGTTTCAGGGTCATTTCAGTTATGTTCTCAATCTTGGTAAATAGTTTTTTGGTTTTCTTGGCAGAGATATTGTACTAGTTTGCATTTTCTTTTCCATCTCATTTTATAGTTAAGGAATTGAAACAAATGGGATTGAGTAGCTTGTCCAGAGTCACATAGCTAATACTTTGTCTAAAGCCAGATTTGAGCTCCAGAAGATGAATCTTTCTCATTCCCAGCCGCATTGTACAACATTTACCATATTTTATGTAAGATAAAAGAAAGAAAAGTCATGTTTACCATATAATAGAATGAATGAAAAACTTTTTCCTGCATAGAATGGTTTCAGGTTTTTGAAAGAAAAAAAGGAAGGAAAGTGATCCTTTATTAATCACTATATACTGTCCACTGGTTTATAAGGTACTGGAAATACAGTAAAAAAAGAGGGGTCACTCCTGATCTTAAGAAACTTATATTTTAATGAGGGAGACAACAAATAAAGCAAGTGTGGTCAAAGTAGGGGGTTTGGGTCTGGGAAGTCACAAGAAGGGTGAATGGAGCAAGAGAGCAGATGAATGAAACGCCATTTTAAGTTTCTGGATTGATTACTTCTAAGTTTTGATTATAATAGTATCAATGTTCAAACTGATTTGAGATCTTAATTTATCCATCTCTTGTTATTTGTTCTTCTGTTATTATGTAACAGAAATTTTCCAGGGGAAAAAATGTTAAAATTCACGTGAGGATTTTCCTAAACCCAGAGTATTTATTTTCAGACTCTAAATATTCATGGTTTTTATAAATGGCTTTTCATGTCATACTCCTTTCATGTCCCAGAAAATTGTATATAGCTACTTTGGCCATTTCTACTCCCTGTTTTCTTTGTTTCTCATGAAAATTTTGCAGATCCTAGGTTTGTCTTATTTTAATGGTTTATCTTCTTTAGTTACATATAAAATACTCTGTAGCATCAGTATGTGTGCTAGTGGAAAATATAAACACATTTTAGTGTAACTAATGAAGCTGTAGAAAGTGGGAGGACTTGGCATTTAGAAGATTTAATCAAAATAAAAGGAAGTGTAAAGTTCTATACTTATCTCTTAAATATTTTCTTTCCATCTGTACTGCTTAGTCATGAAAAGTTGTAAGAGGAAATTATATTTTAATCTATCATATAGAAATGGGTAAGTACAATCAAACAAGATAATTAAATCTTTTGGAATTCCAGATTTATACTGATCTTAAAGTCCAGAAAAATCCTTAGATATGGCTTAATCTTAGTTACGCCAAGGTTAGATTCCAATGGATTGTATTTCTTTCAGGATCATACAATTGAAAACCAAACTGTAATTGCCACTGGAGGTGCATCTTGGTGAACAGGAATTATTAACTGATTGATTTATTCAAGTTTTTTATAAACATTATTTTTTCTCATTCCTTGCTAATTCAATGAGCTTTAGATACTGAGGCAGTCCAATTGAAACTAAATCATGTCAATAAAAACAATAGCTTTTTCGACTTATAACTGAGAATATGACAAAATAGAATTCACTTTGTCCTACTGGGATAAATAGATTATATTCTTTCATCTGCCTTCCTGAAACCAATCTGTGAAGCAAAAAAGTTTATCTTTCTATTATATGTTTCATGTGTCTTTTTCCCCCTCATAAAAAACATGTAGAACTATTTCTCTTATAACAACTCCCATTCTGGGAAAAATAAGTTCATACAAAATAGTTTCTATATAACATTCATTTCACCTAGTACATGACCATATGTGGCCCAACTTGAAAAAGTTTTCATCTTAAATTTTTCTGCTTTGATTCTTTAATATATCAGTGATGCACCTGGTACAAATCTTAGACTTAACTACAATAACCAGGTTGTTTGGACTCACTCTTCTGTTTTTCAAATAACTATCCTTCACTTAAAAGGAAAAAAAGAGTCAGAGGCCAAGACCAAAACCTTTTCACAACATAGCATTTGCCTCAGATGGAAGAAGGTGTGAGTGTCTTTTTCATTATATCCTTGTCTCTCAAGTGAAGTCATGAGTGAATAGTGACAAAAATCCCTCAAGGAAGCTGAAGAGAATAACCACAAGGGCTTAGACTAAAATGGCAAATCCCTTCATAGTTGAAAAGCCTCCTTCTCTGGTGGCTTATTCAACCAGTACTAGATAACAGCATGTCTAAGAATGCTCCAAGGCAATGATTCCCAAAGTGGGTGCTACCGCCCCCTGGTGGGTGTTGCAGCTATCCAGGGAAGAGGTGATGGCCACAAGTGCATTTATCTTTCCTATTAATTGCTATTAAAATTTTTTTAAAAATAATTTCCAGGAGGCTACGTAATATTTTTTTTCTGGAAAGAGGACGGTAGGCCAAAAAAGTTTGGGAACCACTGCTCCAAGGTCTCCAAAAGGCACAATATCATCCCTATTCCATAAAAAGCAGATTCTCTAGGGTCTTCATGTCTTCCACGGCCATATGCTGACCACATCTGGTCTTAAATATAGTCCATGTTTAGCAAATGTCGAATAACATATGACAAAGAACTGAAAATTTGAATAATTAGATTATTCCATAATAAGAAGAAATAATAAAAGCTTACAATGTTTGTCAAATAATGAATTGTGGTACTCATTTTTTTTTTAATGATTTGTTTTGGAAAATTCTCTCCCTGGTTGAATCTTGATTCTCAAATGGTGGTTTGAGTAAACTGAAGATATCATGGCATCCACCCAGGACAGCAAAACAAAACATTTCTACAAAGTAGCCACAGGAGGAAGAATCAGGCTTGCTATTTTCCCTTCAGTCCTGTACACTCAGGGAGTGCCAAGTTAAATCATGGGCTGTTTACTTTGTGACCAGGCATTTCTCAGAGAAAGTCATGGATTGAGCTTGATTTGAAAGTGTTTCTTTCAGCCATGTAATTTAATCAAGCTGGATCCTTAAGCCTCTCAAGATCACAAAGAGGTTAATGTAATTACCTCCTGAGAAGGCTCTGAAGGAGCTGGTTGCATAAAGAGTAGTAGGACTTGGTGTGGTCATTTTATGCCTGATCTTTGTTCCCTTCTTGGAAGAGAGTCAGTTGAAGCTGGCTTTGTTGATTTTTCGAATTTGTAGTACAGGAGGCAGTCTTGTGCTATTTAAAGCCTGAGATCTGAAACTTTTGAGATCCTGCCTTGTGATGAGATTTGTCCTGCCTTTGCCAAGGAACAGCATGGGAGCCTGTTTGTATACCTTCCCGTGGTGAAATAGCACTGATTATAAGAAAATATATAAAAAAGGAAAAACCTATTGACTCTCTGAAATGATTCTTCCTCTTTATTTCATTCAGAGCTTTACAATTGTCAGACTTACTTTCACCAAGTTCCCTTGGTGCCCTTAAAACAGGGTCATACTTTCCACAAGCATGCAGACTAATATTACAGAGTACACTAGACATTACTAAACAAAAATAACCATTAAAAAGTCATTTACTGGAATGTGTATTATTTTCATGAGCTAGAAAGAAAACATTAGCAGAAGAGTGAATGGAGAAGCCATGCACTTTTTAAAAGGATTTTTTAACTTTAAGTTGAAATGCCAAAAATAAATAGATTGAGTTGAGGAGAGAATCCAGGGGTGAGATTTGATTGCTTTCTTTGGGGACTTGCTTTGCAATTTCTATGAAAAGGGCAATCTAAATATTTAAATAACCAATAGTCAACAACAAAAAAGAAAATGTGTATTTCTCTGTTCTTTTCTTTTTTTTATCACAGCTATTCTATATGTCCTCAGATTATATCTACATGTCTCTTGTTGGAATCCCTACCAACACAGACACACACACACACACACACACACACACACACACACACACACATACACACACAAATATATATAAAGATGGAAAAGAAAGACCCTCAGAGGTACCTGCAAGCTGAAGAGATGTTTGTTGATAGAGTGTGACAGACTTCTTGAAGTCTGAAGAAAAAAAGAGTAAACTAATTTAAAAAAAAATCTGTTCCCTATTGCTTTGAAGAAGAAAAAAGCTTGTCAAGGGAAGGAAAAATACAAGTGAAGAAATAATGGATTGGAAATTATATGTTTTTATGAAAGAAAATCTCACTTCGGCCATAATCATATCAAAACTTTTAACTGAAGAAGTCCTAATAAGCTACTAAGATCTAATCATCTTCATAAGTCTTACAGTGTCTATATCTATACCTATCCAGAGATATAGATCTATATATTTTTTAAAACCATGGGAGGCCTGTAAATCTTGTCCCAATTGAATAAATAAAAGCAATCTATTAAAATACGAATATGATAACAAATAGAATTATTCAGAAATTATAAAAATTCCCAAATGCAGAAAGAATACCGTAGCATAATCTTGCATAATGGCACACAAGTAATTACACAAACACACAATACATATATGCACATATATGTATGCGTAGAGAATACTTCAATATATAATTATGCATATTATAAGATATATTGCATATATAAATACTTCAATGTGCCTGCTTCCTATTGTACTTCTAATATTTGTCATTTTCCTCCTTTGTCATCATTGCTAATATAATAAGTATTAAGTGAAAATTCAGAGATGCTTTAATTTGTTTTTCTTAAATTATTTTTAGAGGTTTTTTGTGTGTGAAAAAAGTTTATAGCTTAGATTTCTTCTTTTGAAAGCTTTTTGGTGTTATCCTTTGGGCATTAACTATAGGGGAATAGGTTAGTCATAGACATTTGAATAAGTTCCTTGTTATCTTATATTTAAGATATTTACCAGGAACATTTGTTGCTAATGTTTTTTTTCCTCTGAATTGTTTCTCTTCTTATTCTAGTTCCACTTGTTTTGTGTAAAAAATTTACATTTTATATAATCAAAATTGTCCATTTTATCTCCTAAAATCCTCTCCATTGCTTACTTATTCTTCAAATTCGTTTATAATATTATTTCTTAAATCTAAGCCATGTATTCATTTTGTGCTTGTCATGGTCTGTGGTTTAAAATATTAATCTACATCTCATTTCCATTAGTAAGCTTTCTTATTTTCCCAGCAGTTTTTGATAATAATGAATCATTACCCCCAGTGAAGAAAATCTTTGGTTTTATCAAGTATGCTGCTGCTGTGTCCAACTGTTTTTGGATGTGGCATGTTGTGAAGATGGGATTAAATCTAAAAATCTAAAAATTAAATCTAAAAAACTCTAACCTGCCCATTTTTAGATTTAATCCCATGTTCACAATGCCAATTCTATTGTATTGATTAACTTTCTATTTTTTATCTAGTAGCAAATCATTTTCATAACTACTTTGTAGTATGGTTTTATATCTAGAGATTCTTTCAATTTTTTTTAATTATTAATCTTGGGATCCTATTTTTAATGTCTTATTTTTTTAAATTATCATGCAAAACAACACCATTCCGTGTTGGACATATGCTGTAAGAGCACACTCATAGAAAATCAGAACCTCAAAATAAAATAGTAAACATACTGATTTAAAAGATAGTATGCTTTGGTCCATATCCATCTGACTCCAATAGTTCTTTCTCTGAAGGAAGATAGTGTTTCCTGTCACAAGTTTTTCAGAATTGTCCCAGATCATTCCATTGCTGAGAATAGCCAAGTTTTCATGGTTCATTATCATATATTATTGCTGTTACTGTGTATAATGTTCTTTTGGTTCTACTTATTTCACTCTGCATCTGTTCATACAGATCTTTTGAACTTTTTTTTTCTGAAATTATCTTGCTTTCATTTCTCATAGCACAATAGAACCTTGTAATCAATATGTATCACAATTTTTTCAGACATTCACCAACTGAAGGGTATACCCTGAATGCCATTCTTTGCCACCACAAGAAAGATTTGCCATAAATGTTTTTGGACAAGTAGTTCTTTCCCCTACCTTATTATCTCTTTGTGATACAGAATCATTAGTGGTATTGCATGATCAAAGGGTATTTAGAGTTTTATATTCCTTTGGACACCATTCCAAATTGCTCTACATAAAGTTAAGATCAGTTCACCACTCCGTCAACAATGCATTAGTGTTCCAATTTTGCCACATCCCCTCAAATATTTATTCCTTTCCTTTGCTGTCATATTGGTCAATCTGATAGGTGTTAGATGGTACCTCAGAGTTGCTTTGATTTCCATTTCTCTAATCAAGAGTAGTTTAGAATATTTTATTGATATGATTATTGGAAGCTTTGATTTGTTCATTTGAATATTTCTTGTTCATATCCTTCAAACATTCGTCATTTGGGAAATGGCATATTCTTGTAAATTTAACTTAATTCTCTACAGATTTGAGGAATAAGACCTTTGTCAGAGAAATTTGTTATAAAATTTTTCCCAGTTTGTTGTTTCTCTTCTAACATTGGTTAGATTAGTTTTGTTTGTAAAAAAGTTTTCATTTAATATAATTAAAATTATCCATTGTACATCTTATAATGCTCACTGTCTCTTATTTGATCATAAATTCTTCCCTTCTTCAAAGATCTGACAGGTAAACTATTCTTGGTTCCCCTAATTTGGCTATGGTATCGCTCTTTATATCTAAATAATGTACGCATTTTGACCTTATCTTGGTATTGGATGTGAAATATTGTTCTATACCTAGTTTCTGCCATATTATTTTCCAATTTATCCAGCAGTTTTTTGCTAAAACAGTGAGTTCTTGTTGCCAAAATCTGGGGTCTTTGGGTTTATCAAACACTAGATTTTTAAGGCCATTTAGCCCTGTATACTATATACCTAATCTATTCCATTCATCTTCCATTCTATTTCTTAGTCAATAACCAGACTATTTTGATGATTACTGCTTGAAATTTGTTATTTTTTTCCACTTCTGAAAAATAATTATTTGGTAGCTTTATTGGTATAGTGTTGAAAAAGTAAATTGATTTAGGTAGAATTGTTATTGTTATTATATTAGCTCAACCTACCCTTGAGCAATTTTTTATTTTTTCAATTGTTTGGATATGATTTTATTTCTGTGAAAAAGCACTTTGTAGTTGAATTCATATAATTCCTGGTTTTGTCTTGACAAGTAGATTCCCAGTTATTTTATATTGTCTAAAGTTATTTTAAATGGAGTTTCTCCTCTCTTGATGTTGAACTATGTTGGTAATATCTAGAAATGCTAATAATTTATGTAGATTTATTTTGTATCCTGTGACTTTTGCCAACAATATTATTTCAAATATTTGTTTTAGTTGATTCTCTAGGTTTCTCTAAGTATACTATCATATCATCTGCAAAGAGAAAGAGTTTAGATTCCTCATTGCCTACTTAAATTCCTTAAATTTCTTTTTTTCTTATTGTTAAAGGTAACATTTCTAATACAATATTTAAATATAGTTGTGATAAGTGGCATCCTGGCTTCATTCCTGAACTTATTAGAAAGGTTTCTAACTTATGATACTTGCTGACAGTTTTAGGTAGATACTACTTATCATTTTAAGGAATGACCTAATTATTCATATACTTTCTACTATTTTTAATAGGAATGAATGTTATATTTTGTTGAGGGCTTTTTCTGCCTATATTAAAATAATCATGTGATTTCTGTTAGTTTGATTATTGATATAGTTATTTATGCTGATAATTTTCCTAATATTAAACAAGTCCTGCATTCTTGGTATGAGTTGCACATGGTCATAGTGAATGATCCTTGGGACATATTGCTGTAGTCTCCTTGCTAGTATTTTATTTAAAATTTTGGGGCCTGTATTCATAAATGAAATTGCCTATGATTTTTTCTCTGTTTTTGTTCTTCTTGGCTTATGTAACAGTATCATATCTGTGAAATAAAAATAATTTGGCAAGATTCCTTCTCTGTCTATTTTCCCAAATAGTTTATATAGTATTGGGATTAATTGGTCTTTAAATGTTTGATAGAATTCACCTGTGAATCCATCTGGCAGTGGGAATTTTTTTTTAGGTAGGTCTTTGAAGGTTCTTTTAAATTTCTTTCTTAGATATGGTATTATTTAAATATTGTGTTTCCTCTTTTGTTAATCTGCGAAATTTATGCTCGGACTGTCAGATTTATTGGCATATAATCAGGCAAAATAGTTCCTTATGATTGCTTTAATTTCATTGGTGATGAGTTCATTTTTGATACTGGTTATTTGACTTTTTTTTCCTTAACCAGCTTCTAGTTTTATTTGTTAGTTCAATAGTTCTCTTACTTTAAATTTTATTAATTTCTCCTTTAATTTTAAGAATTTTCATTTTAGTCTAAAATTGGAGATTTTTAATTTTTCTTTTTCTAGTTTTTTTTAGTTACACATCCAATTCATTGATCTACTTCATCTCTATTTCATAGATCTAAGCATTTAGAGATATAGATTTTCCCCTAATTGCTGCTTTGGCTATATCTTATTAATTTTGATATTGTCATTCTCATTAATGAAATTGTTTGTTTCTATATTTTTCTCTCACCCAGCCCATTTTTAGCATTAGATTATTGTTTCTAACTAATTTTTGTCTTTCCATGGGACCTTGATTCATTATAATTTTTATTGCATTATCATCTGAAAAGGATCCTTTTATTACTTCTGCTTTTTTGCATTTGATTGTGAAGTTTTTATGCCTACATAGTCACACTTTATGTAGCAGTCATGTACTCCTGAAAAGAAGGTATATTTATTTCTATTTCCATTCAATTTATCCAGAGATCTATTAGTTCTAACTTTTCTGAAATTTTAATTACATCCTGGTTCATTTATTTATTTGTTTATTGGTTTGATTTGTCTAGATCTGAAAGGGGAAAGTTGAGGTCTTCCACAATTATAATCTTACTATCTATTTCATCCTGAAACTCATTTAATTTCTCCTTTAAAAATTTCAGAGGGCACACCATTTGGTACAGATGTGTTTAGTACTGATTTTATTTCAATATCTGTAATTCTAATGCCTTTTTGAAAGATGTTATTTCCTTCCTTTCTCTTTTAGTCAGATTTTTTTTGCTTTAGCTTTGTCTGAGATCAGAATTGCTAGTCCTGCTTTTTTTAATTTCAGATGATACACAATACATCCTGTTCCAGCCCCTACCATTATTCTATGTGCATCTCCCTGTCTCAAAAGTGTTTCTTATTTTTAAAAAAATAGGTGGGGTTGCACTGCTGTTGGCTTAGGTCCCAGAGTCTGGACCTTGGCTTGGCCATGTTCAGAACAGGAAACAGTAGATATGGGGCTGGGGGTGGGGCTTGCTTCTGTGCCAGTATTCCTTGGTGTAGCCTCCTGTGGGCTCTGTTCCCCTTGCCTCAGTGAGTCAGACCCTCTCTGCCTACCTTTCAATATGTTCTCTGCATTTAAGATTAATTGCTTCACACTGTCTCCTTATTGTTTCTTTCACTCCAGTATTTGTTCTGAGGGAGTATTTTAAGGTTGGTTGGATAGGATTTTCATAGTAGTTGGAACTTTCCCTGCTTCTACTCTTGTTCTTACCATCTTGTTTCTGGTGCCAGATCAATAAATCTCCCTTGAGAATCTTGATACTTCATTCCTCCAGGTGATTTTTTTCATTATATCTCTACAAAATAATTCTTTGGTAGTTTGATCCCTATGGCATTGAATTGGATATGTGAAGAGAGCAAGAGAGAAGAATAGAGAAATGTGAACTTTATTGCCTTTAAATGTTGTGGTGCCCTGGTGGAAGGAGAGAGTTTGGAAGAGAGGGAGGGTTTGGAGAAAGGAAATGAATTCATCTTGAATTTGAGATGCCCATAAGATATCTAATTAGAGATGTCCAAAAAACAAGTTCATTATATATATCTGGAACTCAGGAGAGAGGTTCAGGCTGGAAAAATAGATCCTGAGCAAATTTGCATAATGATGTGTCACTCCATCAGATTATCAAGTGAGAACATAAAGAGAAAAGAGGAAAGAGGTGGATCCTAGAGGATATGCAGTTAATTGCTTTGATATGTACCAAGATCCATGAAAAGACACTGGTGAAGCAGAGAGAAGTACTAGTAGAAAATAATATCATAAACTTCTAGAGAGTAGAGAGTATCCAGAAGGAGAAAATGAAGAACAGAGTGGGGATCATAAAGTTATTGAATTTCATAATAAAGGCATCAATAAGCATTTTGGAAAGAAGCTGACTATGAAAGGAAGAAAAATAGAAAGTATGATAGACTTGTGTGTGTGTGTGTGTTTAAGATGAGTAGGTTGATAAGCATCATGAAATGAGTCCAGGGCCAGTTGACATGGAAAGATTGAAGATTATAGAATAGGGATGATGATGGGGGAAACTGTTGAAGAAGATGAGAAAATATACACAAAGTTACATTTATAGTGACTTACTTTGGTAAAGTTCATAATAGCTCCTTCTCTGCAGAGAAACCCAAATGATTTTAGTTTGTTCCTATACTAAAGAGAGAGAGGTATAATATTGCTGTGTGCACCTTCTTGCTTCTATCTCTCTTATTTGATTTTTAAAATACTTTTCAGCTGCTCCATGAGTTCTTTTAAGGTCTGACACCATTTCACCTTTTCCTCACATGCAGGCATTTATGTATTATTGGCCTCTTCTGAGTTTATATTTTGATCTTCTCTGTCACTAAAGTAACTTTCAATGGTTAGGTTTTTTCTTTGTCTTTTGCTCGTTTTTCCAGTCTGTTTCATGGACATGCCTTTATGTTGAAGTTCTGCTCTATTCCCGATAAAGAGGATGTATTGCCTGAGCTTTTTTAAGGGTCTACTCCTGTGCTTGGGGGAAGCCTGACTGCCTTTGGATTTTGCTCTGTGTGCTTCAAGGGGCAGCCTGGATGGCTTTCTGTGGGGCTCCTTGCCGCTATTTTGCTCAGATTCTGACTGTTTTGGATTGTGCTGGATTCTCTTCTCACCTGTGCTGGTTTGCCTGAATGTACTCCCTATCAATACCACCTCCTGCATATGCATCTTCTCTCAGCTTAAAAGAAATGACTAATACTGTCCAATAGGGAATGAGAAGGTACCTTCACTCAAAGAAAATTAAATTGATTTTAGCTCCATTTTTACTTTGCTGTAGCAAAAGACATCTGGTGCCTGGCAGTGCCTGCTTTGATCCAAGAGGAATGAGGGCCCACTTTTTGACTAAGAACATTTGTGCTCACGTCTTGAAAACTGATCCTCTGAGATTTTATTCTCCCTTTGCTCATGATATTGAAAATTTTATGGGACAGATTTCATAGTCCAAGATATACATAAGTGCCCTTAAATTGTTGTATGCTTTCTTTTACCACACTAATTAAATACTTCTAAAAGTATCAGAGTAAAACACAGCAAGAAGTAATATAAAGGGAATGTCCAGGAAAATAGGTATTGGAACTAAGAGATTTGATTTGTGGATTAAACCTTTCTTTAAGTACAAGCAATAGAATTCAGATACCATCCAAACAGAAGAGCAGGGAGAGAAAGATGAAGAGGGGTGGAGATCTAATAAGTGAGCAAGAAAAATCTAACCTCACAGAAGTATGCATCTTCACCTGACTGATATAATGCCCTTTGGATGTGGGCGATCATTACAATACATTTAAAAATATTTGTAATTTGCCTACCCAATATTACACTAGTTACTTGGAATAAGAAGAAAGATATGACGCACAAAGAAAGATGTAGCACATACACTCATTTTGAGGTTATAACCCACTAGTGGCAGGATCTGGCAGGAGGCAAGACATGTACATAATAATGATACCAGGGGAAATGTAATCAGTGTGAAAGCAAGTTCTAGGTGAAATACTAAGACAAACTTTAAAAGGAAAAAATATCTGTAGCTAGAGTGTCTGGGAGACAATATTATTTGAGATAGGGAAGGAAAAGATGCATTTCAAAAGATAGAGATGAGCATTTTTCTATTCTTGATAAGGAATAGCACAGGTCCACAGATTTAGAACCAAAATTGATTTCAGAGATTGTCTGATCCGAACTCTTCCTTTTATATATAACATCCAGAGTTAGTGCCAGGATATTTTCTGGAGTAAACATTTTTGAATTGCAATTGGATATCTTTTAGTCTCTCTTCTCTCTCTGAAAAATATAGAGAAATTATCATGTAATAAAAAAAACAGTAAGGAAGGAAGTTGGACCATTAAGATGATCCAGAGAGATGGGTAGAAGAAAACCACTGCATCTACAAAGCAATAGCAGATGAGAAGGAGAGGTGATAGAGAGGCAGACAAGAGAGCATTGTGACAGAAGGGTGGCAAAACCATGTCTAGCAAACAGCCTGGCCAAACAAATGAAATACTGAAGAAAGTAGTAACAATGATCAGTCTCCTCAAACATTTTTGATAGACAAATAAAAAGAAAACAAATAGAATTTCCTATTGTCCCTAAGTCTCCACATCCAGTTTGTAGTTTGTAAACCTGATTCCGTTTACTATATTTATGCTCATTGTCTGTAGGCATATTGTGACTTGTGGTCAAAGAATGCATAGGGAGATGATAAACTTCGGTTTATTCTTCTGAGTGATGATATGCCTTTTCTCAATATTGTTCGTCTTTTCCTCCATTTTCAAAGAAGACCAATGACATCACAATGTTTGGGTCAGTCAGGGTATGATGAGTTATGTTGTGGCTAATCAGTCTGATACAAATGTGGAACTCCTTATAACAAGTCGAAAACAGAATCCTTTAAAATATTTGGGATAGAGATATATCTAGATTTGCATAGCTCACATTTCCTTTTTCCTACTGTGATTCTGTTTTGCTAATGGAGTATAGCACTTTCTTTGATACTATGCTGACCATTCCTGTGCCAGCATCCCCCATGTCTCACATTCAATACCAATTTTTTTCAGAGACCCTGAGAGTGACTTTGTCCTGATTCTTCTGACCACCAAGTGAGTGTCCTGTTCAAGCACTCTATAAATAGTTTTTTTTATTAATCCTTCATTTGGCATTTGAGCTATTGTGGCCAACCTATTTAAGTTTCATTTTCTATGGTAGATTTGAATACTTGGTAATTCAACTCAAAGGATAGCCTCAATGTCCAAGCTTTATCTTGCCAAGTAATCTTCAGAATCTTCCAAAGACAATTCAGGTGGAAGCAATTCAGTTTGTTTTTTGGCATGACACTGACGGATTGTCTAGTTTTCACAGGCATGTGACAATGAAGTCACCATAACAATTCTGTGGACCCTCTCTCTGGTATGAAGCCTCATACCTCTTCTCTCCATATTTTCTCTCAGAGGCTCCCATACTCTAAACTTTAGGTTTGGAAATGCATGCACCAACTTCATAATCTGTGTGGACATTCCTAGAAAGTATTCTGCCAAGATAAACTAACTTAGTTACAGCATTCAAAAATTATCTCTTTATTGTCAACAATGGTTCTGGTACGATACTGATCAGTGACAAGAACATGATCCTGGGCAGACACACTGAATATCTTTATAATATGGATCCAATCCATCCATCCAATATAATGACCATCATCAAGCAATACAGAAGTCACTGAGTATATGTTCAGGTTTTACTCGGTCCCTCTCTAACAGAATTTCCAACTGAAAAAGAAGTATTGAATACCTTCAGGCACCTCCTGAGTGACAAATCATGTAGCCCCAATTCCATCCCAACAGAGACTTGTAAGGTAGGAGGTCCACTCCTCATATAGAAGCTGACTGAAATATTCTGGGTTATATGGCAAGGAAAAGTTATCTCCAGGAGACCAAGAATGCCTCCATTATCCATCTTTATAAAAGAAAAAGGAAACAGAAAATAGGCTATCTTGTGACAATCACAAGGGGATCTCTTAGTCATTGCTGATGAGATTCTTACCAAAGTCCTCCTTATTCAGTTCATCCTTCACCTGACAGATGGACACTTTTTTGAGAGTCAATGTGGCTTCAGAGAAGGCTAAAGAATGGTCTCTATGGGTGTTTTTTGCCTGACAACTCCAGGAAAATGCCAAAAGGAGAAAGGTCTGTACACAATTTTCATTGACCTGCCAAAGTTTTTGACATTGTCATTCATTAAGGTTTGTGGAAAATCATGGCAAAATTTGACTTCTCTAAACATTTTATCCCCATTCATGATGACATCCTCCCAGAGGAGCTAGATGAAGGACAGTGATCTCCTGCTTTCTCATTCACCAATAGAGTGACAAAAGGCTGCATACTTGTTCCATGCTTTTTAGCATGATGCTTTCCAAAATGTTGTCAGATGCCTTCAATGAGGACAAGTAAAAAAAGCATCAATGTCAGCTATGAAACTGATGATAAACTACTTGACTTGAAAAGGCTATGAGCCAAGACCAAAGCTGAGCATTAGTTGGTGTGCTTTTTGTTGGTAGATGAGTGTTTACTCTCCAAGACAGAGATATAATAGAAGATGAATGGATTCTTTACCACTTGTGCTAATTTTAGCATAATTGTCAACATCAACAAAACAGAGATCCATCACCAGCCAGCAGCAGACAATCAAAATTTTCTCATTGAGTAGAACCTTAAAACTTGAATGTAGGCTCATTCGGATTTCTTTTACAAACCATCATGGTTTGGCTTACACTGGAAAGAGGTCCTGAGCATGCCTGGGAGCAAACACCCTTATACTCTATCACTGAAAAGGATGGAGCTAAGAGCAACTAAAAAGATGAACCTCTGAATAGGCTCAATAGTTAGAAATGGTCAATGGTTTTGAACCCATTCTCTTTGGGGTTGGGTGAGAGAAGGAGAGAAGGGTGAGAGATCTCTCACCCTTCACAGTCACACTTAGCAGTTACATAGTAATGGAAAAACTGAAAGCTTAGACAGATAATCTGAAATCTCCCTGGATCCATAGAGTAACAGAATTAGGACTCAATCACAAGTTCCCTCACACTAATCCTAATGTGGTTCCTTCTAACCAAGCTTAACAGCTATACTGAACTCATTGTAAAAAGTATTTCTTTAGCCTCATCCCAAGATGTCAGCAAATGAGGTAAATGCTGAAGGAAGATCCTCCTGTGAAATTAGCTCTCAGTTTCTAATCTCTGAGGGCTTGTTCATATGTCTCTCTAAATTTCTCTGGTTCTATGAGTCTCAAGGTCTATGATGATAAATGTGAATCGTTTCTGGTATCATGCACTACAATGTGTACTCTCTGAACTAGTTCTCTGAACTCTAGTGATTTTGAACATCTCATCAGATTTTTACTAATTAATTTTTCTTTCTTTGAAATAATGCTGGCTCAGATCTATTGTTTTCTTTTGGAGAATCTGTAAGATTCTATAAGATTTATTCCAATTGTTTCTATATTTTAGATATTAGACTTTTATCAGAGATATTAAATGCAAATATTTTCAGTCCATAAAATTGTTCTTATTCTAGTTGGATTTTTGTGTAAAAGCATTTTAATGTTTATTTTAATTTTCACTGATATTCTTTGCTTTTATAGCATCCACATTTCCAAATGTATTTCATTTCCCCTTCCCTCCCAGGAGAGCTATTCCATTTAACAACAGAAAACAAGAGAAAAAAATTAAATAAAACCAATCATCACATGAACTGATTTTGACAATAAAATCAATATCCTACTCTCACAGTTCCCTATTTGCAAAGAAGGAAAAGAGGGATCATTTTCTTTTATCCAGAGACATAGTTGATCAGTATAATTATGGAGCAAAACTATTTCTTATTGTTGCTGTTATTCTTCCTTTTTCAATCTTTTAGTTATTCTATGCATTGTTTTCCTGGTCCTTCAGTTTGCATTAGTTCTAATATGTTTTATTGTCTATGCCTTCAAATTTGTTTCTTTTTCTTACATAGTAATTTTCCAGTACATGTAAATATCACAATTTATCCAGTCATTCATCAAATGATGGACACCTATTCATTTCCAGTTCTTACAAAAAAGTACCATTATAAATGTGTATACACGCACACATATATCTTTTTGTTTCTTTTCTTGACTTTGACTTCCTAGGAATTATATACATCTAGCTGTGGTATCTCTTTGTCAGTGTTTTAGGGACATTTTCTTAATTTAATTTCAAATTGATTTCCAGAATTATTGGCCCAAGTATAAAATCTTTGTGAAATGTTATAATTGGTATCTATTTTGTCTTTTGTAATATCTTCTGTATTGTGGCTAATTAGTAATTCTATCCCTCATAACTTGTTCATATCTTCCTTTCTCTTCTCCCTTCTCCCTTCATTTTGCTAAGATATCATAGTCTATGTCTTATAGAAATATAGACACTAGAAGGGAAATTAAGTCAGAATAGGGTAATCCAGTTTGATTGGAATATTGAGTTCTTATTAAGGAGTAGTCTAAAATAAATGGCAGATAAAGGTTGTAACCAGACTATAAAGACACTTGAATCTCAGGATCAGATGTTTTTATTTCAATAAATAATAATAGCTAACATTTAAAACCAAGGGAGTCCCAGATTAAGTTACTTACCCAGGGTCTCAAAATTAGTAAGTGCTTCAGTCAGGATCTTAATTGAGATCTTCCTGACTCCAAATTACTTCTTTAGCCACTGGGTCACCTAGCTCTCTAAATAATGGGAAGACATTGAAAATGAAGATTATCATGGCAGTGGTGGGATGCCTAGAAACAAGAGAAAACCGATGTTTAACATCTTCCTTCAAATTCACCTCCTCCAAGAAGGCCTTGACTAACTCTACCCCATCCCTAATTTTATACTGTTCTCATATTTACCTATGTTAATTTTATTGTTCCAACAATAAATTTTAGTACTCATGCTGTTTTATTTGAACATCTTTTTATTTTCTTCCAGATAGATTTGGAGCTTCTTGAATCTACTACATCACAATAACAGATACACAAGAAATGTTCAAGGAATACTTGATGAATGAATGAATGTTTAGCTTTTCATCTGTTCCTTTTCATTATTTTTGTTAACAACAATCTTTATGAGATGTTTGCATGTAGAAGTAGGCTGTGATAAACCAAATGAATTAAAGTATTATAATCCTTTATATCATGAGAAAAATAGTTTTGAAGTGGAAATCTTTATGAATTCACATGAAAAAGGAGAGGAAATTATGAAGAAATGCCAAAAATGGAGTAGTGAGTTAAGAGAAAATCATGAGTTTCAGATTAGAGAGAATTAGGCCAGTCCTATCACCATCACCACTCCCCTGAATACCACTTTACAAATAGGAAAGAAAAGTTTCATGGCAGAGATTTCAAAAGCTCATTGAAGCTAAGCAAGTCTGTTGAGAGGGGCATGAACCTGCCTTTTTAATGTATGCTACTGAGATAATAATGACAACCATTACTATTTGATCACATTTTGATATGGCTTTATAGTTTTTAAAGTACTTTCTTTAAAACCACCCAGTGAGAGAGAAAGTGCAAGTGTAATTATATCCATTTACACATGACAAAACTAAATTCAAAGCTCTTAAGTACATTACCTAGGGTCAAACAACAATGAATAAGAGTTATAGCCAATACTCCACCTTACGTGTTTGACTCTAATCTTGGTGCAATTAATTAATCACTAAATGATAAATGTTCATGTGTTGGAAGATGTCAGATTTTTAATTGCCTTAAATCATATTTGAATTTCTAACCATTTCCATGTTTTCCTCTAATGAGATTGATGCCTGTTCTAGTACCAATTCAGTAAGGTTTTTGAAAATCAATAAATAAAAAAAAATAAAGTATCCACCATTTTCCAGACATTGAGCAAAGCACTGGGTATACAAGAAAAGATGAAAGATCGGAGTGGGGAAAATGCTAAATGGAAATGGTGAGAAAAAATCTAAAACATAGAGAGAAATGTAAATGCAGTGGAAAATGGAGCAAGTGGAAGAGAAGGAAATTTGCTTATATAGATTGATTTTAGAATGTGAGCTGGAGCCAAGGTGGCAAAGAAAAAGAAATAACTCGATTAAACTCTCCCAATATTCCCTTCCAAACAACTTTAAAATAGTACCTCAAATCAAATCTTAGAGCGGCAATGCCAACACATGGTTGAGGAGAGACATTTTTTTCCTGCATAAGACAACTAAAGAGGTTGTTAGAAGAGCTCTGGGACACCAAGGTTGGGTCTGGCCAAGAGCACAGGCTATAGCAGCACCAGCTTTAGGTCTTGAGCAATGATGACAGTGACAGTAGCTTCATCATCTCTCAGCACAGAGATAGTAAAAGGATTTGAACAATAGATAAAGAGGTCACAGTGGACCATTTGTTAGCACTTCAGGCAGCTCTCAATAAGTGGTCCCTTTTTTTTTTTTTAACCAATATATAGTTCTGGGTTGCAGTTCCAGCCTGGAAAGGCATTCTTATAGTCAATTAAAAACGAGAAATGACCCTAATAATTTTCCTATGTCTGAGAGGAACATTAGAGTTTGTGGCTACAGAGGAGTAGGGGTCCTTCCTGGGTAAAGGCCAGAGTGAAGATCAGAAGAACAATGGCCACACTTTTTCCCAGACTATACAACTTGGAATTGCTGAAAATTACAGACCTCCAGGACTTAGTTGTTAAAACAGCAGCTTGAATAAGACTGAAGTTTAACTCAGTCCTTCTCCACCCCCGAGTGAGTAGAGGAAAATTTTAACATATAATTTAATGTCAAGAAATAGAATGGGAAAATGAAGAATGAAGCAAAAAATAATTTTACCATAAAATAAATGATGGCCAGGAAGACCAAGAAACAAACCCAGGAGAAGAAAACAATATGAAAACAACTGCAAGCAAAAACCTCAGAAAAAGGAATGTTAAAGAGATGAGCAGTATAGAAAAATATTGGGAAAAATGAGTGACACAAGAAAATTATCGAAATAGAATTAACCACTTAGTAAAAGAGCCCCAAGAAATGCTTAAGAAAATGATATCTTAAAAAAAAGAATTTGTCTAATGGTAAAAGAAACTCAAAAATTCACTGAGGAAAAGAACACTCTAAAAGACAGAATTGACCAAATGGAGAAAAGAGGTACAAAAACTCACTGGGAAAATAACTTTTTAAAATTTCTAAATGGACAGTTAGAAGCTAATGACTCTACAAGGCTTCAAGAAACAATAAAACAGCATGTAAATAGGAGAAAAATAAAAATTTTCAAAAGGTGACAAAACTATTCCCAGGATTTGTATGACCCTTGAATCCCTTGACGTAGACTCTGATTCACTAAAGTCTAAAGTGCTTTATTATTTTATTAGGAAAGGTTGTTGGGAAAATTTAGGTTATTGAAAATATTTTAAAAAGTGAACGATGAAGAAAATATATCGATGAACAAAATCATTTATAGCAGCTCTTTTTATGTTGGAAAAGGTATGGAAACTGGGGGATATGCATCAGTTGGGGAAGTGAAGAATACCTGAACAAATTATGCTATGATTTTAATGAAACACTATTGTGTCATAAGAAATAAGAAATGAGACAAAACAAACAAACAGACAAAAAACAACTAGAAAGACTTATATGAAGTGTTATAAAGTGAAGTGAGAAGAATGAGGAAAATGTTGTTCATAGCAAGAGGAATAATATATGATGAACAACTAAAAATGAAAACTTTTATCAATAATGTAAGGATTCAAGATAACTCCAAGAGATCCAGGATGAAATAGGATATTCATCCACAGAGAAGGAACTGATGGAGTCTGAATGTAGACTGAAGAATGATATTCTTTATTTCTTTCAAGATTTTTTCTATAGTATAAGCAATATGCATCTTCTTTCACAACATGACAAAATGAAAATATGTATTACATGATAACACATGCACTCTATATCATATTACCGACCATTTATTGGGGAGGAAGCAGAATCATGAGGGAGGAAAAGAACATGGATGGCAAAATGTCAGAAAAAATGAAAATGGGAGGCAGCTAGGTGACTCAGTGGATTGGGAGCTACGCCCAGAGATGAGAGGTCCTGGGTTCAAATATGGTCTCAGCTACTTCTTAGCTGTGTGACACTGGGCAAGTCACTTGACCCCCAATGCCTAGCCCTTACCACTCTTCTGCCTTGGAACCAATGCACAGTATTGATTTCAAGACCAAAGATAAGAGTATTAAAAAAAAAGAAAAAATGAGAATGAAAATTGAATCTGAGGAAGACAACAAAATGGATAAAAAATAGAAGAGAATGTACAATATTTCATAGGAAAAACAGCCTACCTACAAATTAGATTAAGGAAAGATCATTTAAAAAATATTGGACTATCTGACAGCCATGATTAAAAAAAAGTCTAGAAATATTTAAATAAATTTTCAGGGACACTGCCCCAATATATTATATTCAGAGGGTAAAATAGCAATTGAAAGAATCCCCAATCATTTGTTGAAAGAGATTACAAAGTGAAAACTACCAGAATTATTATAACTAAATTCCAGAGCTCCCGTATCAAGGAAAAAATAGTTTAAGCAGCCAAAAAGAAACCACTTTAATGCTATAGAACTACAGTCATGGTCGTACAAGATTTAGCAGCAGTCATATTAAGGAAGCAAAGGTTTGAGTATATGATATTTTGGAACCCAGAAGACCTTGTATTTCAACTTTGAATATCCTACTCACGAAAATTGAGTATTATCCATCAAGGGAAAAAATAGATACTTAATAAAAATAGAAGATGTCCAAGTGTCCCTGATTAAAAGATCAGGGCCAAATTAAAAAAAAATTGCATCCAAACAGCAGACTGAAGAGAAGCATAAAATAGTAAACATGATAGAGAAATCATACATGACTCAATAAGGTTGTTTGCGGACTATTGTGAGATGAAACCTGTTAATTCCTAAGATCTTTATTATTGTTAGGGGAATTAGAATGAGTCTACAAATAGAGAGTCCATGAGAGTAAGTTAGTTTTGTTGGAATTATCTCAAAAAAAGGGGAAAAGAAGGATGCACTGGGAAAATGGAGAATGGAGAGGTAGAAGAGGGACATTTTTTCTCACATAGAAAAAGGACCAACAGAGAAGAGATTTTACAGTGATCAGGAAGATGGCGAGGGTGGAAGGTGGTGAGAAAATTTGGTCCTCCCTCTCATCAGCATTGGCTCAAAAAAGGAAGAATATCTATCTATCCATCTCTCTCTCTCTCTCTCTCTCTCTCTCTCTCTCTCTCTCTCTCTCTCTCTCCATCCATCCAGTTTTTATACATATATATGTATATATATATATACATATATATGTGTCTGTGTATATATGTGTGTTTAATCACATACATAGTTGTGTATAGAAATGTTATCTTACCCAATAGGGAAATAGTTGATAAAGAAAGCTCTGATAAAGGTCTCATTTCCCAAATATAAAAGGAACTAAGTCAAATTTGTAAAATTAAGAGCCATTTCTCAATTGATAACTTCTTGGGGAATATGGAGAAGCAGTTTTTAGAAGTCAAATTTATCTAGAGTCAAATGAAAAATATTCTAAATCATTAATTATTGCAGAAAGGCAAATTAAAACAATAATGAAGTTCCACCTCACAATTATCAGCAATGACAAATACTGGAGGGGAAAAGGGATAATAGTATACTAATGAAATTATTGGTAGAGTTGTGGACCATGCTGACCCTGCTAGAGAAAAGTCTGGAACTTTACTCAAGAAGCTAAAAAACTATATAATATTTAATCAAGAAATACCACTATTAAGTCTGTACCCCAAAGAGCTCAAAGAAAAGTTAAATGAGCCTATGTATACCAAAATATTTATAGCAGCTCTTTTGTATGGTAGAAAAGATTTGATAATTGGGGAGATGCTTACTTGGGTAAGAGTTGAATAAGATGTGAGTTATTATTATGATAGGGTATTATTATGCCATATGAAATTACAATGAGGATGCATTTATTGAAAAAAACTCATGGAAAGATCTATATGAACTGATGGAAAATGAAGTGAGCAGAACTAGTAAATCATTTTAGATAGTAATAGCAATTTTAATGAAGATCAACTGAGAAAGACTTAGTTTTTAATCAATATGATGATGAAAGAAAATTCCAAAAGGCTCATGATGAATAAATACTATTCACCTGAGTACAAATTCAAATATATTCTTTTTTCTTTCTTTGTTTTTGCTCTTTGTCATATTGATAATTTGGAAATATGTTTCCCATGCTTTCACATTTACAATTGACCTAATATAGATTATTTTTTTCAGTGGCTGGAAGGGGTTGGAGAAATGAGTAAAATACTTTGGAACTCTTTTTTAATGTTAAAAATAAATATATTTTTTCTAATGTAAAAAATAACAAATGTTGAGTGGAAATAGTAGGTAGTTTGAATGATGAGATGTGGGGCATATATAGATGGATAAATAACTTAATAGGCATACTTTTAGCCTGATTGATGTAATAAGACTTTTTTATATTATACATTTTAAACTATGTCATTTTCAAATTTTCTTTAGTTAGATAACAGAAGAGTCACTGAAAATTTCTACATTCTTTAATTAATCTATCCCATCATTTTTAACATATTTATCACTAGGATATTATTTTACTGTAACAATTGAAAAACTGTGACAGTTGGAAACAGCACAATGTGGGTCCTTAGTTGAATAGGAAAAGGTAGAGTCTGATGTAGGCAAGTCAGATAAACATTTCAACTCAGCCAATCATCTGATAGCTTCCTCTATCTACTAGAAATTCTTACCTTATTACCTTATCCTTATTAGATTCTGAGTTCTGCTGTTTTCATGCTATAGAAGAATTAAAAGTGCTATCAGATCATCTCAATTCAGCACCCTCTAATTTCATTGCCACAGGTCATTGCCCTTATTATCTTGACATGATATAACTTAAGTATAATTTTTTTAAAGCATCATTATGACTATTTTGGTCACCTGGTTTGAAAAATGTTAAAATGGAAAAAATTTACATGTTGTAGAAGTTACACTATATTTGGTATTTGTGTGTGCATGTATATGTGCATATGTTGTTTGTATGTGTGTGTGTGTGTGTGTGTGTGTGTGTGTGTGTATGTTTAATCAGGTCAGCAATGAGGCTGACCAGGAACTGAGTTCTGTACTAAATCATTGTTACTAAATTGCTGATTTGAGTTTCTCAAATTATCAATGATTCTTTCCCTTGAGCCATATAATTCCTTTAGTCGTGATTCTAATTTGGTAGGGCTAATTTTACAACATATTGAAATACTTTTATTATCCATCTTAAATATGTTTTTTAAAATGGATGATAATAATGACTTATCTCACCAGAATATAATAGAAATAATGGTTTAGTAAATGCAGATCATATAGAAAACCAAAAATGCTGCATTCATTTATAATAATAAAATGAATAATAGTCACATGTATTTTAATTATATGAAATGTTTAGGGCCTTTTGTGAGAAAAATGAGAATTTTAAAGGAATATTTAAGTAAACCATCTACTGCATTTACTTGTAAAATAGCTATATTTTTTAAATTAAAACACTAGATTATCCAAATCTTCATTCGGATGAAGAAACTGAAGATCAGAGTTTAAGAGTTTTGCCCAAGATGAACCAGATAGTAAATGAACCAGAAATTAAGACAATATCCTCTGACCCCAAAGATCCAGTATACTTTCTCCTGTACTGTATTCTGGCTAGGACATTTTTTTTCATTTTAAAGACTTTAGACTTAGATATCCATACATAAACACCTATATATGCATATATCTATATTTATATGTGTGTATATAATATACATATATAATCTGTATATTTTGCATAGATGTATTATATGATAAATGATAGATAGATGGATAGAAAGATAGATGGATGGATGGATAGATAGATGAATGTAAAAATTAACATTAATAAAATGAATGTTATTCTTGGTCAAAATCCTTTAATTTCTATAAGTAATGGAGGGAAGCTCTTGCCCTGAACTCTGATGATGAAATAAAAATAGAAAAATTTTTCAACTTGTAATGTGTAAATAAACCAAATCTATGCATGGGTAATACCTTTCTAAGGAATAAACTTCTCCTATCAGGTCAAAAATGGAGCAACCAAATTGACCAAGTAGAAAAGCTCTGGAAGTTTTGAATAACTTAATGAATCCCAAGAGTTCCAATTTAGGCATTAGATACACTGGTAGAACCCCTGTCTAACCAACAAAGGACTTGGAGTTTGTCCTCTCTTCCTTTTTCCATTGAGCATGCCTTGGAGGGCTATTAGGTTTATGGGGAAATGATTTGTACCAATTATTTTGGGTTTTGTTGTTGTTAATAAGAAGCATACTTTATGGAGGCTCATAAGTTTTAGCAAGAGAAGTTAGATATCCACAAGGTTAACCTTATTAATTAAATTAACCTTCTTGAATCCCAATTTAGTCAAATGAATGCAAATGCAAGTAGTTAGGATGGTATCTTTAGAAGGAGAATGATACTCCCATTGGTCCCACACACATATACACAAACTTGGTAGTCCAGAAATTCACATTCCTTTCTTGGACAGCTTTTTGTTTTTTTGAGTTGAATATTTTATTTTGACTTTACACACAGTGTTAAAAACTCAAAGTACATAGTATTTATACATTAGACAACTATTTAACCTATGTTTTCTTCCCAAATGATCCTTTTTCTTCTGTAACCCTTGTTCTTTCAATGGGTAGCTGGGATGAATACAACACCTTTGCCTTTATAGTCCCAATTTCTTGGTTTAGATATTATAATCCTTAATGTTGTTCTCTCTATTCCTTCTCACACCTCATTTGCATCCATTAGAAATATCAGAAGTGAAGAGTAGTTATTTTATTTGTCTTGTTTAGGGAGATTCTCACTTGTGCTTCAGCTGCATAGCACAAGGAGTCAGACCCGTCCTTCATTATCAGATCAATAAATTTCTGTTCAATACATTAATATTTATTGCTTTTTTCCTTGTTGTTATTGGATCCTGATCTGACCCTTATTTACTTAAAAAAACTCTAGATCCTTAAAATCCAAGAAGAAATACAAACTTTCTCTGTTCTCTGTATATCACTGCAAAATTCTCCCTGCCTTTCTCTGGAAAGAAACTCAGCAATGTGAACAATATTGGATTTAGGAAGGAAGGACTATTTGAATCCTGACTATTACTTATTATATTAAGCTGTGCGATTCTGAACAGGCCACTGAATTAATATCACTTTCAAGATTTACAAAAACTGAGAAAATAGTAGCAACTATCACACAAGATTGTTGTGTGATCCAAATGAGAGAATATATGTAAAATATTATGTAAAATCTTAAAGTACTCTGTAGATGTTAGCTCCTATTATTATAATTGCTGAGATGAGAGTGAGAACCTTAGTTCCTTCTTATTCTTGTTAATGGTTCACCTAGAGACGTTTAGTGGCATACTGGTATGTGTGGGGGTGCTTCTTCAATTGCAGTCATTCATGTTGCCTCATTAAATCTTTGTCTTTCTCTTCCTTTTTCTGATATTATTCACTTCCTAGATTGTTTTATAACTTCTTATTACTCATTCATAGGAAGGATTTTCCCCATTCAACTCTTTGTTGTCTGTCTATATTTCATATTTGAATATAGACTTTTTCAGGAGAGAAGCTTCATCAACTAAGAGAACAAAAAATATTTCATGAATAAGATGATGTTGAGCTGAATGTAGAAGAGAACTTATGATTTCATTAAGTGCTTATATGGAAAAGACAAATCAAAGAGAACTTTGATACCTTGTTGAAAATCAGGCATACTGAATCCCCTTACCCATCAATCTAATACTGTTAAAAAAAATAGAAGAGTGATCACCTTGCTATGAATTGTTCTTAATCAATCTATGGTAGTTCATGATGATCATCATTTCTATTTCCAAGTGATCATCACCTAACCCTTTAATAAAATGTTCTAGAGTCTTAGCAGAATTTTAACTTCACCCTACAAATGGAATTTTGCTTCTACTCCTTTTTGAATTTTGGAAAATTTGTCTTTCTGCTATTCTCTGACACCTTGTCTTCTTTATAGGCTTTCTTAGAAGGTACAAAAAGTGACAACAATCCAACTGGGCAATTCCATTGGTATTCTTGTGATGTAGTTCACCTAGATTTGAGAGAAACTTAATGTGGTTTTAATTATAATTATTGTTGTTGTTGTTATTTCCATAGTTATCTTGGGCTTCAATTTCCCCCAGACCATTTATTATTCTGCCTTTCCCAATCTGAAAATTGAGCTATTTCATCAATGTCCTTGGAGGAGAAAATAGAAGAGAGGTGTTCAATGGTAATTCAGCTGTTTTTCTCCTTGTCTTCTTTTATCATTGTCTTACATATTCTCTTGCAGTGACCCTATCTTTCTTGATCTTCCTATTTTCCCTCAGGATAGCTATAAACAAGGTCTTTTTTCATTGTCTTTAGAATTCATCACACACCTCAGCTTTTCTCAATTTAGTCTTCCCTGCATTATTCTTGCAGCATGATGCTCTGGTCTATAGTCATCCTTAATTACATGAGGATTCACACTTTAGTTATCTGTGGTAAAAGAGGAACTATCTGAGGAAAAGGGATAAAAATGGTAACAGCAAGTGCAAATGAGAAATCAATGAGCCTCAGAGTCTCCTAAACCAATAGATTCCTTATCCCTAAAATCCTAGAGTTGCTAACAGCTAAAGAATCATTTATTTTGCAGCTTGTGTTGGCATTGATACATCCTGATAAATTTGGCAGAATTCACATTTTAAAAAGTGCAAATTCAAGCTAAAGATTTTTTTTAACCCAGGAACATGATACAAAACCCTGGAAACCTTTATTTGTTTACAATTTCCTTTTTTCAATCAATTGTTTTATTTATAATTTGGATACAAGTTTTATGTTTTTCATGGTAGATTGGGCAATGTCTACATTCCATTATATGAATAGTTTTCTCTGCATCATAATATTATCAAAACTTATTTGGCCCTGCTCCAAGGAGACTATCCGAAAGAAATCATAATGCCTATGCATTTATGCCTAAGATTTATTTCCTTACAACTCCCATATTTACCCTTTCCTTTCAAAGCCTTTTTTTCCTCTTGCTGGAAGCAAAGAAAATGTGCTTACAACCAGACTTTTCCCTCCTATCAGAACCTGATTTTAACTGCTTGACTTCTTCTAAATAACCGTACTGTCTGTGCACATGCACCCAGTACACTACATTCTGAATTCAAGAAAGTTAGAAGACTAGTCTAAGTGAAAAATTCTGGAAATCGTGAATAATATATGTTGGTACCAGTGCAGAGGCTAGAAACAAACAAACAAACAAACAAGAAAGCCTTTTAATCTAAATTCAATACCTGAAGGTCATTTCTTTTTTTTTCCTTTTCTTCTGTACATGTGAATTGAAAAAGGAAAAAGTATCAAAACTCAGGACAAAGCTAGCATGACAAGATTGAAATGCAGTATCTGCAGGAATGCAAGCTAATTGCTCCTTGGTGAGAAAATGGAAGGAGCTTGATGTACCATCATTCTTAAGAGGCACAGAGTTTCACGGCTGAAAACTAGAATTTAACAATTGTTGGCAAATCATACTGTTTGCTCCTTTCTACTGCTTGAAAAAAACACCTAGGGAGTTTGAATGTAATAGCTCTTATAGTTGAAGATAGTTGAAAATAAAAGAGATCTACCTTACAAAAGGTCTGATTAAAATCAGCTTTACCTCTTAAAATAGTTTAATGAAGTTCTTATTTTCCTGAGCCTCCACAAAATGATTGTGTACGCTGATTTATTTGTTTAAAATTACTTTCCCTGTTTTGTTCATTCTTAAAACAGGTTCAATTTTTAAAAAATCTTTGCCATCCATCTTATAATCAATACTGTGTATTTGTTCTAAGACAGAAGAGTGGTAAAGCGGAGTGGAGTGGAGACAGTGGAGGTCACACAGCTAAGAAGTGTCTGAGGCCATATTTGATCCCAGTAGCTCCTATCTCTATATCTGGCTCTCTCTTTAAACTCTAGGACAATGTTATCAGAAAACAATATATGAGGTTTTAGCTTCCATGTCTTAATATCTGCTATATTTAAATGTTTTTGCTATTCCTAGACATTCATTACCTGATTGGAAAAATTAAAAATCTCATGTCGTCTATTCCACCATATTTAGCTTTTGTGAAATGATGAAAACTTTTGAGATTGGGACAGGGAACAAAATATGTACGTATATATGTTGATTTCTCTTTTGACAATTATTAGCTAGATAAGAAATAGTCTGTCAACAAAATGTATTTAGCTGTCATGGTTAATTGTAGGTTTAGTGACTTACAAAACTGTTGGGAAAAAAAAACCCTAAGGAAAACATAATAAGTACAGACCAAGTCCTTTTCTAAAGTTATATCTTTCTTATTCTGATGCCAATGTCAGATTCCTTTTGATATCAAGAAGAGTTCATATTACAGGAGGAGATCTACATTAATATGAGTGAAAAACAGATGGAAGTTGTTCATGATTATAAGTTCAGATGTAAAGATAAAGGATAGCTATCAAAAAGACAAACAGCCTGCCAAAAGCAAGGATCACAGCAGAAACTTGGGCAACTCTTTGTCTATTACAGGATATGAGAATCAGCAAAGACATAAAGTCCTATCAGCCACTTTTTTTTTGTTTTGTTTTCTTTTAAACATTTATTAATATTTATTTTTTAGAAAAGTTAACATGGTTACATAATTCATAATCTTACTTTCCCCTTCACCCCCCGAGTTTCCTCCCCCACTGGGCCGATGCACATTTCCACTGGTTTTAACATTTGTCATTGTTCAATACCTATTTCCAAATTGTTGGTAGTTGCACTGGTGTGGTAGTTTCGAGTCCACATCCCCAATCATGTCCACCCCGACCCATGCATTCAAGAAGTTGTTTTTCTTATATGTTTCCTCTCCTGCAGTCCTTCCTCTGAATGTGGGTAACATTCTTTACCATAAATCCCTTAGAGCTGTCCTGGATCATTGCATTGCTGCTGGTACAGAGGTCCATTACATTCGATTTTACCACAGTATATCAGTCTCTGTGTACAGTGTTCTTCTGGCTCTGCTCCTTTCACTCTGCATCAGTTCCTGGAGGTCTTTCCAGTTCACATGGAATACCTCCAGTTTATTATTCCTTTGAACACAATAGTATTCCATCACCAGCATATACCACAATTTGTTCAGCCATTCCCCAATTGAAGGACACACCCTCCTTTTCCAGCTCTTTGCCACCACAAAAAGTGCAGCTATATTTTCATACAAGTCTGTTTATTTATGATATCTTTGGGGTACAAACCCAACAATGTTATGGCTGGATCAAATTTTTATAGCCCTTTGAGCATAGTTCCAAATTGCCAGCCAGAATGGTTGGATCAGTTCACAACTCCACCATCAATGAATTAATGTCCCAGTTTTGCCACATCCCCTCCAGCATTCATTACTCTCCCCTTCTTTTATTTTAGCCATTCTGCTAGGTGTGAGGTGATACCTCAGAGTTGTTTTGATTTGCATTTCTCTAATTATTAGAGATTTAGAACACTTTCTCATGTGCTTATTGATACTTTTGATTTCTTTGCCTGAAAATTGCCTATTCATGTCTCTTGCCCATTTATCAATTGGGGAATGGCTTGTTTTTTTTTTATACAATTGGTTTCACTCCTTGTATTTTTGAGTGATTAGACCCCTGTCAGAGTTTTTTGTTATAAATATTTTTTCCCAATTTGTTGTTTCCCTTCTGATTTTGGCTACATTGTTTTTGCTTGTATAAAACTTTTTAGTTTGATATAATCAAAATCATTTATTTTACATTTTGTAATTTTCTCTAACTCTTGCTTGGTTTTAAAATCTTTCCTTTCCCAGAGATCTGACAAGTAAACTCTTCTATGTTCACTTAACTTATTTATAGTTTCCCTCTTTATATTCAAGTCATTTACCAACTCTGAATTTATCTTGGTGTAGGGTGTGAAATGTTGATCCAAACCTAATCTCTCCCATATTGTTTTCCAAATTTCCCAGCAGTTTTTGTCAAATAGTGGATTTTTGTCCCAAAAGTTGGGTTCTTTGGGTTTATCATACAATGTCTTGCTGATATCATTTACCCCAAGCCTATTCCACGGATTCTCCCTTCTGTCTCTTAGCCAGTACCATACCATTTTGATGATTGCTGCTTTATAGTATATTTTAATATCTGGTACTACTAGGCCCCCTTCCTTCATATTTTTAAATATAATACTAGCAAAGAGACTCCAGCAAGAGGATCATCCACCATGATCAAGTGGGATTTTTTACCAGGAATGCAAGGATGGTTCAACATTAGGAAAACCATCCACATAATTGACCATATCAACAATCTAACAAACAAAAATCACATGATTTTCTCAATAGATGCTGAAAAAACCTTTGACAAAATACAACACCCATTCCTATTGAAAACACTGGGAAGTATAGCAATAGAGGGACCTTTCCTAAAAATAATAAACAATATATACCTAAAACCATCAACAAGCATCATATGCAATGGGGATAAATTAGAAGCCTTCCCAATAAGATCAGGAGTGAAACAAGGATGCCCATTATCTCCTCTATTATTTAACATTGTACTAGAAACACTAGCAGTAGCAGTTAGAGAAGAAAAAGAAATTGAAGGTATCAAAATAGGTAATGAGGAGACTAAGCTATCACTCCTTGCAGATGATATGATGGTATTCTTAAAAAATCCTAGAGAATCAACTAAGAAGCTTGTAGAAATAATCAACTTTAGCAAAGTTGCATGATACAAAATAAATGCACATAAATCATCAGCATTTCTATATATTTCCAACACATCACAGCAGCAAGAGGTAGAAAGAGAAACACCATTTAAAATCACCCTATACAATATAAAATACTTAGGAATCTATCTACCAAAACTAACACAGGAATTATATGAAAACAACTACAAAACACTTTCTAAACAAATAAAACTAGATCTAAGCAATTGGAAAAACATTGATTGCTCATGGGTAGGACGAGCTAACATAATAAAAATGACCATTCTACCCAAATTAATTTACCTATTTAGTGTCATACCTATCAAACTACCAAAAACTTTTTTACTGAATAAGGAAAAACTATAAGAAAGTTCATCTGGAATAACAAAAGATCAAGCCTATCAGCCACTTTTACAAAAGAAATCTTTGTTGAGGGGATTTTTAATTTCTTAGGCAATCCAAAATTAGGATACAAATATGAAACATCCTTCCCAATACATAGAGATACATGTAAAATTGAATCAGATATCCTAGAGAACTATATAGGTGCTCTAAAGTTTAGAGTTCTGTCCAAGCATTTCTCACTGTTTAGAGTCCTTTAACCGATTGCTAACACTAAAGAGCTGATGACCCAAGATGTCATACCAAGTAAAATAAGAGGCACTCTCCAGGTTACAACCTTCTTGTAGGCGACAAGAGATGAACTCAGCAAGGAGAGGAGAAAATAGCTCTTTTCTATCCCAAAATATCAATAGTGATTGCCCTGCTTCCCTCACTTCCCACATTGTCTCATGATTGAACATGAACTCAAATAACAGATTTTTCCAATACCTCTGGATGCCTTGTCTTCTCTTGTGTGTTTCATTCATTTAGAGTCAATATATGGGGTATTGAAACATCTGGGAGATTGCAGAAATAAGAATACATATTTTCTCTTGAGATCAGAAAATCTAGGTATGGGAAAGTAATTCATCTACAGAACAAATAGTCTGGCACCAAGAGAAAAGTGGATACCAGACATATCAAGCATAGCTCTTTGATCAAACAATACTCAGTACAGAGGCAAAAAGTGAAAAATATAATTAGAAGTCTTACAAAAATTCTTTTACATCTCAACAAAATTTGATGTTACCCTTCAAGTTGACTGTAATAAATTAATTAAACTACTGAATTCTCCTTTGATAATTCTGTAAGACAAGCTATGATTCTCTTTTTTGCTAATCATTGTTTTCTCAAGTAAGAGGCAATCACCTGTTCTACTACAATTTATGTTTGTAGACTTGAAATAAAAATAGAATTATATTTAGAATAGCTGGGCTTGTAGTAGTGAACCAATGAGTATGAGAGTAGTGTAGACTAATATCCTTAATAGAAGAATAGGTTCCATATCAATTAACTTGAACAAACCAAATTGTTTGTGTAAAAGAGAGAGATTTGGGTTTGTTACCACCCCCTGTGGTTTTGACTGGATAGTTTCTCTACACATAATGTAAGATGTTGCCTCTTTTATAAACGAGAATCATGGTAGTTTAAAAGGGACAGAGAAAAATACGTTTTATTTAATAAGTAGGAAATGTAAGCAAAAAGAAAGTTGCGACTTCCGGTTAAGACGGCGGCAGTGTAAGGAGCAGCTGCTCGATCTCTCCTGATGGAACCATACAGGACCCCCAAGGGGAAATAAAAACGAGTCCAGAGGAACGAAGGAACCCCACAACAGGGCGCAGCATTGAAGGTATGCAGAATCAGGGTATTTCCACGCTATAAAGGGGTGAAACAGCTCTCACTAAAACGCGAGAGGAAGAAGCCCCTCCCCCCCCCACCTCGCACAATGCCAACGCACAAGTGTGAAAAACAGGACTGGGGCAACCAGGTAATCCCTGGCAGCCCCGGGGCTTGTACCTGTGTGCTGCAAGACCAGGGACCCCAGGTTGGGGGGGGGCAGCACTGACTTTTCCTGAGCATCCACGTGGGTGAAGGCACCACCTCCAGCCTGGACAAAGGCCTCTAAAACAGGGCCTTTCCCAAGCGCTGAAGGCATCGCCTCAGGGGCGAATAAAGATCTCCAGCCCACAGATTTTCACTACCTTCTGCAGGGGTGAAGGCAGAGCCCTAAGAGCATCAGCCCAGGCAAAGGCAGTGCCCTAGGCTTGAATAACGATCTCCAGCCCAGGCTTGGACCTCCAGTGAGGACCCGGTGCAGACCCAGCACAGCTGTGGAAGCAGCCCCAAAGACTGCTGAAGGAACCTCGGGCAGAGGGGCAGACCGGGAACTACCAGGAGGCCTCACCCCGAGGACAAGGAGACCCCGGACCCCCCTGAGCTGGCAAGCCACAGGCAGACCCTGAGTGCAAAGACAAAGCAGAAAAGAGGCGGGGCCAACAATGGCCAGCAATAAGGAAGTCCAGAAGAAAAAGACCATCAAGAGAAACTCTGAACACTGGACAACTTCTACACAGAGAAAATCCAGACAACAGAGGAGGGAAAACAAAAATCCAAACCTCCCCCAAAAAATGAAAGCTGGTCACAAGCTATGGAAGAGTTTAAAAATGAAATGCTGAGGAAGATGGAAGAAATCTGGCAAGAAAATAACAGTTTAAAAGGCAGAATTTCGCAATTGGAAAGTGAGACAAGACAACTGAAGACCAAAAATGACCAGATTGAAAAGGAAAACCAAAACATTAGAGCCGAAAACCAAAACATTAAAGCCGAAAACCAAAACATTAAAGCCGAAAACCAGTCCTTAAAGGCCAGAATCGAACATTTAGAAACCAATGATCTCCCAAGACAACAAGAACAAATAAAACAAAGTCAAAAGACTGATAAAATAGAAGGAAACATGAAATATCTCAATGAGAGAGTGACAGACCAAGAAAACCGATCTAGAAGAGATAACTTGAGAATCATTGGTATTCCAGAAAAGGCAGAAATTAATAGAAACTTGGACTCCATACTTAAAGAAATTATTCAGCAAAATTGCCCTGAAGTTCTACAACAAGAGGGCAATATAGACATTGAAAGGATCCATAGAACACCCTCTACACTGGACCCAGAAAAGTCAACACCCAGAAATATAATAGCGAAATTGAAGAGCTTTCAAGTTAAAGAAAAAATCTTACAAGAAGCCAGAAAGAGACAATTCAAATATCAAGGAGCACCAATAAGGATCACACAGGATCTGGCAGCCTCCACGCTAAAAGACCGCAAGGCTTGGAATACAATATTCAGAAAGGCAAGAGAGCTGGGCCTTCAGCCACAAATCAACTACCCAGCGAAACTAACCATATACTTTCAGGGGAAAGTATGGGCATTTAACAAAATTGAAGAATTCCAAGGTTTTGCACAAAAGAGACCGGGACTAAATGGAAAGTTTGACACTCAACCACAAATATCAAGAGAAAGATGAAAAGGTAAATAAGAAACAGAGGGAAAAGAAAGAAAACTCATAGTCTTTTAAGCTTGACTCTAAGGGCATAAATAAGATCTAATTATCTGTATTACTAGGTGGAGAAATGCTATGTATAATTCTCTGTAGTGAACTCTATACACTATTATAATATTCACTATTATAGCAACCAGAAGAATAATTCACAGGGAGAGGACAGGATACTAAATGGTCTAAGAAGACATGGGGAGTGGGAAAGAGGGGGGGAATAGTAGGGGACACCAAGAAAAATTCGAGTAAATAAGAAAAATAAGATATTCTATTACACACAAAGAGGGTTTGGGAAGGGGAGGGGATGAATAATATCATGAGAAGGAGAGGAAGAGAGCATAATCAAACCTTACTCTCAGTGTAATCAACCCGGAGAAGGAAGAGTAGCCTTATTATCCATCCGGATAAAAAACTCTATCTAACCCTACTGAGAAAGTTGGAAGGGATAAACCAAAGGGAGCAGGGGAGTGGGGAGGCCAAAAAAGGGAGGGGAGAAGAAGGGGAAGGGAATTCATTTGGTCTTTAAAAAAAACAAAAATAAGGGAACAACAAGGGAGAGGGCAGAAAGGGAAGTCAATCAAGGGAGGGGATAAGGGATAACGGCTTAAAGCAAACCACTGGTGTAAAAGAAATTATTGTAATAAGAAGGAGTTGGTCTAGGGGAGGATACAAAAATGTCAGTGAATACACAACTAACAATTGTAACTCTGAATGTGAACGGGATGAACTCACTCATAAAACGGAAGCAAATAGCAGAGTGGATCAGAAAACAAAATCCTACCACAGGTTGTCTACAAGAAACACATATGAGGCGGGTAGACACACACAAGTTCAAGGATAAGGGTATGAGCAAAATCTTTTGGGCATCAAATGAGAAAAAGAAGGCAGGAGTGGCTATCATGATCTCTGACAAAGCCAAAGTAAAAATAGATATGATTAAAAAAGACAGGGAAGGTCATTACATCCTGATTAAAGGCAGTATAAACAATGAGGAAATAACACTGCTCAATATATATGCACCAAGTGGTATAGCATCCAAATTCATAAAGGAGAAACTGGCAGAGCTCAAGAAGGAAATAGATAGTAAAACCATAATAGTGGGAGATCTAAATATTCCTCTTTCAGATCTAGATAAATCAAACCAAAAAATAAATAAGAAAGAGGTAAGAGAGATGAATGAAGTCCTAGAAAAATTAGATCTAATTGATATGTGGAGAAAAATAAATAGGGACAAAAAGGAATACTCAGCAGTACTCAGGGGGAAATTTATATCCTTGAGTGCATATATTAACAAATTAAGGAGGGCAGAGATTAATGAATTGGGCATGCAACTCAAAAAATTAGAAAGCGAACAAATGAACAACCCCCAGATGAAAACTAAATTAGAAATATTAAAAATTAAGGGAGAAATGAATAAAATCAAAATTAAAAGAACTATTGAATTAATAAATAAGACCAGAAGCTGGTATTTTGAAAAAACAGATAAAATAGACAAAGTACTAGTCAATCTAATCAGAAAAAGGAAAGAAGAAAACCAAATTGACAGTATTAGAGATGAAAAGGGAGACCTCACCTATGATGAACGGGAAATTAAGGCAATCATTAAGAACTATTTCACCCAATTATATGGCAACAAATATAATAACTTAGGAGATATGGATGAATATTTACAAAAATATAAATTGCCTAGATTAACAGCAAAAGAAATAGACTACCTAAATAATCCCATATCAGAAATAGAAATTGAACAAGCCATTAAAGAACTCCCTAAGAACTAGAACTCCATAGTACTAGAAAAAATCACGAGGACCTGATGGATTCACAAGTGAATTCTATCAGACATTCAAAGAGCAACTAATCCCAATACTATACAAATTATTTGATATGATAAGCAAAGGAGTCCTACCAAATTCCTTTTATGACACAAATATGGTACTGATTTCAAAGCCAGGTAGACCAAAAACAGAAAAAGAAAACTATAGACCAATCTCCCTAATGAACATAGATGCAAAAATCTTAAATAGAATATTAGCAAAGAGACTCCAGCAAGTAATTAAGAAGGTCATCCACCATGATCAGGTGGGATTTGTACCAGGAATGCAAGGATGGTTCAACATTAGGAAAACCATCCACATAATTGACCATATCAACAGTCTAACAAACAAAAACCACATGATTATCTCAATAGATGCTGAAAAAGCCTTTGACAAAATACAGCATCCATTCCTATTGAAAACACTGAAAAGTATAGGAATAGAAGGACCTTTCCTAAAAATAATAAACAGTATATACCTAAAACCATCAACAAGCATTATATGCAATGGGGATAAATTAGAAGCCTTCCCAATAAGATCAGGAGTAAAACAAGGATGCCCATTATCACCTCTATTATTCAACATAGTACTAGAAACACTAGCAGTAGCAATTAGAGAAGAAAAAGAAATTGAAGGTATCAAAATAGGCAATGAGGAGACTAAGTTATCACTCTTTGCAGATGATATGATTGTATACTTAAAAAATCCTAGAGAATCAACTAAGAAGCTGGTAGAAATAATCAACAACTTTAGCAAAGTGGCAGGATACAAAATAAATGCACATAAATCATCATCATTTCTATACATTTCCAACACATTAGAACAGCAAGAGGTAGAAAGAGAAACACCATTTAAAATCACCCTAGACAATATAAAATACTTGGGAATCAATCTAACAAAACAAACA
>NC_058135.1:66341429-66386867 GCF_016433145.1 Gracilinanus agilis | reverse complement strand
ACCCTAGACAATATAAAATACTTGGGAATCAATCTAACAAAACAAACAGAGCTATTATACGAAAACAACTACAAAACACTTTCCAAACAAATAAAACTGGGGCTTAACAATTGGAAAGCCATTAACTGTTCATGGGTAGGACGAGCTAACATAATAAAAATGAACATCCTACCCAAATTAATTTACCTATTTAGTGCCATACCTATCAAATTACCAAAACCTTCTTTACTGAATTAGGAAAAACTACAACAAATTTCATTTGGAATAACAAAAGATCAAGAATATCAAAGGAAATAATGAAAAAAAATGTGAAGGAAGGGGGCCTAGCAGTACCAGATATCAAACTATACTATAAAGCAGCAGTCATTAAATCAATATGGTACTGGCTAAGAGATAGAAGGGAGGATCAGTGGAATAGACTCGGAGTTAATGATGTCAGCAAGACAGTGTATGATAAACCCAAAGAGCCCAACTTTTGGGACATGAATCCACTATTTGACAAAAACTGCTGGAAAATTTGGAAAACAATATGGGAGAGATTAGGTCTAGATCAACATCTCACACCCTACACCAAGATAAATTCAGAATGGGTGAATGACTTGAATATAAAGAGGGAAACTATAAATAAGTTAAGTGAACACAGAATAGTATACTTGTCAGATCTCTGGGAAAGGAAAGATTTTAAAACCAAGCAAGAGTTAGAGAAAATTACAAAATGTAAATTAAATGGTTTTGATTATATTAAACTAAAAAGCTTTTGTACAAACAAAAACAATGTAGTCAAAATCAGAAGGGAAACAACAAATTGGGAAAAAATCTTTATAACGAAAAACTCTGACAGGGGTCTAATCACTCAAATATACAAGGAGTTAAAGCAATTGTATAAAGAATCAAGCCATTCTCCAATTGATAAATGGGCAAGAGACATGAATAGGCAATTTTCAGATAAAGAAATCAAAAGTATCAAAAAGCACATGAGAAAGTGTTCTAAATCTCTAATAATTAGAGAAATGCAAATCAAAACAACTCTGAGGTATCACCTCACACCTAGCAGATTGGCTAAAATGAAAGAAGGGGAGAGTAATGAATGTTGGAGGGGATGTGGCAAAATCGGGACATTGATGCATTGCCGGTGGAGTTGTGAAATAATCCGGCCATTCTGGCTGGCAATTTGGAACTATGCCCAAAGGGCTATAAAAGAATGCCTGCCCTTTGATTCAGCCATACCATTGCAGGGTTTGTACCCCAAAGAGATCATAGATAAACAGACTTTTACGAACATATTTATAGCTGCGCTTTTTGTAGTGGCAAAAAACTGGAAAAGGAGGGGATGTCCTTCAATTGGGGAATGGCTGAACAAATTGTGGTATATGCGGGTGATGGAATACTATTGTGCTAAAAGGAATAATAAACTGGAGGAATTCCATGCAAATTGGAGAGACCTCCAGGAAGTGACGCAGAGCGAAAGGAGCAGAGCCAGAAGAACATTGTACACAGAGACTGATATAATATGGTAAAATCAAATGTAATGGGCTCCTGTTCCAGCAGCACTGCAATGACACAAGACAGCTCTGAGGGATTTATGGTAAAGATGCTACCCACATTCAGAGGAAGGACTGCAGGAGAGGAAACATATAAGATAAACAATTGCTTGAATGCATGGGCTGAGGCGGACATGAGTGGGAAATAGACCCTGAAGAAGGACACATGGTACAAGCAGTGGAAATGTGCGTTGGCCATGGGTGGGGGGAGAGCGGGGGGTGAAGGGGAAAATAGGGACATAAAGTATGTAAACAGATTAAAAACGAATATTAATAAATGTCTAATAAAAAAAAGAAAGTTGCAAGAATTCAAATAAGAGGCTTCAAACTTAGAGCTAAGTGTCATTATGACCTTTTACCTTATTAGTAGATTTGTATTTTTAAAGTCAAAATAGGATAAAAACAAAAGTGATAGGAGAGGAGGGGAAATGTAATAGGGAGACAAGAAGAAAGAATGAGAAGAAGAGAAAATATATTAATGGGAAACTGAGATAAGAATTGAAAATAACTATGTATTTCATATGGGGAAGGTCATGAATTTCCCCTTGGAAGTAAAGGTGATATCCTAAGATGCAGAAGATTCTGAGTGAAGCATTAAATGCACAAGATAATAGGAAATAGGATAATGAGACTAAAAATTGAAGAATTGATAGAAAAAAAATTAGGAAAGAGAAAAATTTAATTTTTTTTGCTTCCGTTTAAGAAGAATAAAAGAAAGAGGCAGCTGACAAGAAGACTTTGGCTTCTAGTTCCTGATGGGCTAAATAAACGCTAGTTCCTGCTATCATGTTTGTGCATCCCTTAGAGATCATGCAGAGCATCTCAGAAATACCTGTTGTTTTGTTTGTTTGTTTGTTTTTTTGTTTGTTTGTTTTCTTCTCTGCATTGAAGGGGAGAAATAGACCAAAAGAAATTAGTATTAAAAAGAAACAGGTATTAAACTGCTTTGCTGCATATGGCAAGTTGTCCAGATCCCATTACCTTTCCCAAAGACTTAACCTGAGGTGTATGCAGTGAACTCTATTCTGATTAGACAGTGAGGTAACCTGGTCAGTAAAGAGTTTAGATGGCCTGGATTTTAGAGCCCATGAATACATAGTTAGATGAGCTCTGAAAATCTTGATTAAAGAGAATTGTATGCAAATTGAAGTAATGATTTGTCAATAGCCTTCCCTCCAACACCCCTTCTTATTATTTCCCAATCACACATAAAAACAATTTTTGGCATTTATTTTATGAAAAAAGTATCCAATTCTCTCCCTCCATTCTTCTCTGCCCCCATGTTCCCTGAAGTGATATTGGTTATACAGGTGCTATCATATGAATATATATTTCCATATTCATCATATTATGGAAGAAGACACTAAAAATAACATAAAGAAAAATAAAGTGAAGAATGGTATGGCTCAATCTGCATCTAGACTCCATCAGTTCTTTCTTTGGAAGTGGGTAACATGATTCATTGTGAGTCCTTTGAGATTGTCTTGGATCATTGTGTTGCTGAGATTAATTGTCATACACAATTGTTCCTCCTACAGTATTGTAGCAATGTTCTCCTGGTTCTGCTCATGTGGCTCTGCATCACTTTGTGTGAGTCCTTCAACACCGTTTTAAAGAGCTTTATAAGCTGAAAATGCTTGCAAGTGCTCAATCAGTTGAAATGGGGAAAGAAGAGAATTTCCTACACTGTAGATACATGAGGAACAGCAACCAGCAAGCAAAAAGGCTTCACGTGGTGTAGATGTTTCTGAATATAGCAATGAGAGGACAGCCTCTACTCAAGAGTTGGAAGCTGCTTTGAGCACATGGGTTTCATGTTCTCAGTATTTCCCTGAAGGGGTCCCTTAAGTTTCTTCATACTCTTTTTTACAGATAGTTAAAACATTGCTGGGAGAGTATAACTCAATTAATGTCTGCAGAGTGATTTATTTTCCCATCCATGTATTTGAGGGACTAGCTTTAGCCTCTCTGTATCCTCACTGCTCAGCCCAGTGCCAGGAACAAAGTAGATGCTTAATACATCCTTATTGACTACCTGGCTAATTGGCTTTACTATGTGAGTACCTCTGATGTTGTTGTTGTTGTTGTTATTATTATTAATATTATTATTATTACTGCTTTTATCTTTGTGCTAAGTAAATAGACATGTTTAAAGTTTAAAAAATTGGGATTATGGTAGGTGACTGAATTTTGCAAAAGAATGTGTAGTAACTGGGGACTTCTAATCTAAAGTGGTGAGTTAGGAGGTTTTGGTACCTCTCAGTTTCCTCTAAAAACCTTGAGAAAATTTAGATATAACCCTGTGTTAGTTGTACTTCTTTGTGAATATAGACCAGCCAGCATGATAAAAGAATGGGAAAACAGGCCAAGACAAAGAGTAAGTAGTAGCCAAATGCCCAGATGAGGCATATTAGGTAGAAATAGGGGTAATAAGCCACTTTCTTGTCATTACACAATCATCACGTCATGACAACACCTCCCTCAAATACAGGGATTGATATGTGTGTTAGTCTTCAGTCATTAACACAGAATTGCTCTGTTTTTGTTTTTATTTAATAGTCAGATGTAATTTTGTCATTAGATGGGTGAGTTTATTTTAAATAGTTAATGATTCAGCAAATAGCAAACAATGGAACACAGCAGGTTCTACTTAAGGGGGGAAATCATATTTAAGTAATGTTAACTTTCTATTGATGCCAAACTACAGAGCAGGAGATGCACAGTCTAAAATGAGATTCACTCTAAGCACTCTGCTTATTACCTGCAATATTGACATGATTGTCTTACTGAAGTAGATCTTTATGACTCAGGATTAGAGTCAAATGATATAACCCATTATCTTTAAACGGTGAATTCCTTGCTTTTTCTTGTTATGTCATTATCTTAATATTCCCCGGTGTTGTTAGTGGATGAACAAAAAATAACCTCAGTAGTGGCATGTATCCAGCAAATAGTATTCAACATTTTTATAACAGCAAGAAAAAAAAGACAACGTAATTTGAAATTTTGGGAGGATGTGTCACTGTTCTTATAACAATAATACTCACCATATATGTACTCGCAGCAGGGTTTTGGTTTTCTGTTTATTTATCTGTTTTTTTTTAAGTGAGTAGTAGACTCTCATCAAGGAGAGTATTTATTGTCACATGCACCACAGAATCATTAAGACGAGAGAACAAATGAGTGCACACTACTTCTCTAATGTGTTGGTTTTATAAGCTCACCTCAATTTACCTGAATTATGGCATCTGTTTTGGCTTACAGAAAGTAAAAAGCAAAAAAGATGAGCCTGTCACATATAATAGAGTTAACCACTATAATCATAATTATAATAATGATGATAGTTAATATTTTCATAGTGCTTTAAAGTTGGCAAAGCATTCAATATATGTGATTCTACTGAATCCACAAAGCAACCTCCTGAGGTAGGTACTCTCATCACCTTCATTTTACCTATGAGGAAACTGAGGCAGAGAGTGATTAAGTGACTTTCCAATGACCACACAGCTAGTACATATCCAAGGTGAAACTGTAATTCAGATTTTCCTGCCTCCAAGTTCAGCATTTGGTCTAGTATCTCAAACATCAAGTTATTTCTGTGCAAGCTACTTCTGTTCATTCCATTGTTTTCCACACAAAGAAAGAGATCTTTAAAAAACTGTCTAGTACAATTATTGGACCTCTTCTAGTAAATTAATAGGAAGATACGGATGTGATCCATAGAAATAAGCAGTTGAGTAAGATCACAGGATCATCAATTTAGAATCAGAAGATACCTCCAATGCACGTAATCCAACCCCCTCATTTGACAAGTGAGGAAACTAAAGTCCATGGATGATAAATAAGTTTCACAAGGCCATCTAGTATAAATGTCTAAGACAAGATTTGAACCCATATTTTATGACTCCCATGGCAGAGTTCTTTCTGTAGTCCCATTTGTTGAGAACTTAACCTTCTCCCTTCTTCATCTTATATAGTTCAAGCATCCTTCATTATCTTCTCCACTCTGGTCTCAGAGAGAGAGGGAGAGATAGCCTTTCTCCTTCCCAAAGCAATGCCTTCTAAGTGTAGCCTTTAACCTTATGACATTTCCAGTAAATTCTCTCAGTATAATTCAGATTCCCTTTCCTATCTTTGCTTTTCTCCTTATCTCTCTATGGTTGCTTTACTTTTACCTACCAATATACATATGTCTCTACAATCATAAAAATAAAAATAAACCTTTCATTTAATCCAATTATGTCTATTAGCTAATTCCCTATATAATTCCTGCCCTTGTGGTAAAGCTGCTTAAAAATTTTGTAAAAATGCTAGAAGGAATGTGGAAAAGTAGGGACTTTAGTGAGCCATTAGTGGAGTTGTGAATTGATCCAACTATTCCTGAGAACAATTTGGAACTATACCAAAAGGGCCATAAAACTGTGCATAACCTTTGACATAGCAATACCACTAACAGATAAGAGATAAGAGGAAAAGGGTCTCGATATACAAAAATATTTATAGGAACTCTTTTTGTGGTAGAAAAAAATTAGAAATTGAGGAGAAGACCATCAATCAGGGAATAGGTGAACAAGTTATGGAATATGATTTTGATGGAACATTATTATGCTATAAGAAATGATCAGGATGTTGATTTCACAAAAACCTGGGAAGATATTGATATTGTGTGAATTGAATGGAAACTCAGGATCATTGTACATAGTAGCAGCACTATTATAACAATGATCAACTATGAAAAACTTAGTTACATAGAATCAATTAAATAATTCAAGACAATTCTGCACGAAAAATACTACCCACCTTTAGAGAAAAACCTGATGGAGCCCGAATACATATTGAAGCATACTTTTTTCTCTTTTTTTTCTTCTTTTGAGCAACATGGCTAATATGAAAATATATTTCAGTATTTCACATCACATATCATATTGGCTGCCTTCTCAATGGAAAGAGGAGGGGCTACAGAAAGGAAAGAAATTTGGAACTAAATGTTTTTAAAAGTAATGAATAATCTGGCTGGCAATTTGGAATCATGCTCAAAGGGCTATAAAAGAATGCCTGCCCTTTGATCCAGCCATACCATTGTTGGGTTTGTACCCCAAAGAGATCATAGATAAATAGACTTGTATGAAAATATTTATAGCTGCGCTTTTTGTGGTGGCAAAAAACTGGAAAAGGAGGGTATGTCCTTCAATTGGGGAATGGCTGAACAAACTGTGGCATATGCTGGTGATGGAATACTATTGTGCTAAAAGGAATAATAAACTGGAGGAGTTCCAGGTGAACTGGAAAGACCTCCGGGATCTGATGCAGAGCAAAAGGAGCAGAGCCAGAAGAGCATTGTACACAGAGACTGATATACTATGGTAAAATCGAATGTAATGGACTTCTGTACCAGCAGCAATACAATGACCCAGGACAATTTTGAGGGATTTATGGTAAAGACCGCTACCCACATTCAGAGGAAGGACTGCAGGAGAGGAAACATATAAGAAAAACAACTGCTTGAACGCATGAGTCGGGGTGGACATGATTGAGGATGTGGACTCGAAACTACCACACCAATGCAACTACCAACAATTTGGAAATAGATCTTGATCAAGGACACATGACAAAACCAGTGGAAATGTGCATAGGCCGTGGGTGGGGGCAGTGCTGCGGGGGTGAAGGGGAAAGTAGGAGCATGAATTATGTAACCATGTTAAAAATGAATATTAATAAATGGTTAAATTTAAAAAAGTAATGAATAAGTTAAAAAGGAAAAGAAAAGAAATCTATATTCTTTGCCTCCATATTCTCTTCTGAACTTACTTTTTATACCTTTCAATCTGGTTTCTGACCTCATTATTTAACTCTAACTACACTCTCTTAAAGCATTCAGTGATCTCTTATTTAACAAACCTATGGACCTTTTCTCAATCCTGTTCTTCTTTGGACCTCTCTGTAGCATTTGATAATGTTAATCACCTTCAATAAAATACTCTCCTCTCCAGAATCCCATGATCCTCCTTTCTACTGGTTGTTCCTCATTTCTGGCCACTCTTTTCCAGTTGCCATTATTGGCTCTTCACTAATGTAATGCACAATAATTTCCCCAAAGTTTCTAATCTAAGGTATCTTATTTTTCCCATCAGATTTTCAACTCAATTATCATCTTTATAATCTTGAAACACATATCTATATATATACATCCCTGATTTCTTAGCTAAGTTAAATAACTTGAGTCAGATACTCAGAAGGACTTTCAAATTTAACATTTTGTATTCTCTCGAAGCTTTTCTCCTTTTATCGTTGAGGATATCATCTTCCAAGTTACCCATGTCAACAACTTTAGTATCATTAACTTCTTGCTCACTCCACATTTATAATCTTGTAAATATTTACTTCTCTCTACTTATTCAGCCACTGATTCGGTGCAAATCCTCATCTCTCAAATGAACTATTGCATTAGCCTAATGGCTGGCCTCTTAGACTCAAATTTTTCTCCATTATAGAGTATCCTCCACTCAGCTATGAAGTTGATCATTAGAAAGAAAAGATCTAACCTTTTCACACCAAATCCCATTCAGCAAACTTCATTGTATGACTCACCTCCAAAACTGAAAATAAAACCCTCTGTTGCACTTTTAATGTTCTAAACAAATGAACACATCTTTCCAGTCTTCTTACAATTTTATTCCCATTTTTACACTCTACAATCCAGTGATAGTGCCCTTCTTGTCATTTCTCTATCACCCATCATAATGAATTTGCCTGCAATTTTCTGTCCTTTTACTTACATTTTTTGGTTTCTCTGACTTCATTCAAGAAATAGATCAAATCACAACTCCTGCAGAAGGTCCTTCCTGATTGCTCAACTGCTAATGCCTTCCTTTCTTAGATTACTTTTCATCTACTTTGTATAGATTTTGTAATGACCTTTGTATTAGCATTTTGTCTCCAGAGTTAGATTACAAACTGCTTAAAGGAAGGGACTGGGTAATTTTTTTCTTTTTATCTTCAGTGCTTATCATAGTCTTGAATTAAAGTATTTTAACCATTGTTTGATGGAATACCCACACCAATAAGACCTTCAATCAGTTAGGAATCAGAGTGTAGCGTATTTATTTTAAAACTGAATGATTCTACTCTTCAATTATTTTTCATTTTCTTCTCATTTTTTTACTTCATGACTTAAAGTATAAGAAAGGAGTACAAGACAATGTTTAACAGATTCTTTCATTTCTTGACTTTCAGTCTCTCTTCTTTTTTCCTTTCTCTATGAATACATATTGAAAACCCTACTTTACCCCTTCCCTTTTCATCCACTGACAATTAAAAATCACCCTCAAATGCTTGCCTTGCTTCATTACCTGATATTTCCAGTAAAGAGAGAGGACCTTGGGGTAGATCATATGTATTTTTGTTTTGTTTTGCTTTGTTTTTCAAATCTGGATGAACAAAATCCATTTTTGATTTATTGTTGTCTTTCAGAGGGTAGGTGAGGTTTCCTGCAACACTGACTTTAATTCATAATCCCCTTTTGGCAAGCCAAAGAGAATGACAATTTGAATGATTTCCACAGTCAGGAGCCCCCACTAGAGTGAAATGCTGTGGACAGCCTCACTTCAGCCAAACCAGCAAAATCTTCCCCTTGCCAATTTTTCTTTTGTATTTTAAAGTTGGCCTCTCAGCGCACATTTGATTCACACCATTTAAAAATAAATCTGGTGTCTGCAAAGCAGAAAATTCAGACTGTGTTGTCATAGTATCAGTATTTCCATTTTTATGCTTGGAGACAAGTTGGGCTCCTACAGAGAGCTCCAGTTAATGACTCTTTGTTAACGGCCCTCTTTTAGAAGGGAGGGAAATGCACACGCCCTTATTAAATTCATGAACAGGGAGATTTGCCTCATTTATTTTACAACACATTAAAAGGAATATTGTGAATAGTAGTATTTTTGAAGTAAGGTGGTCCTCCAAGTAAAAGAGTGGATTGCAAAGTCCTAGCTTAAGCAAAGAGAAGCCAGTATATTGAAAGTTAATGCTCATGTGCCATTTGTACCCTTGCTTTGTAAGGTGATTTAATCTAGTATGATGCCTGATTTACCTGTTCAACATCAGGTAAACAACAGATGGCACTTTGCTGGCACATGCTGTTCTTTCATGAATGCTACAGCAATGTGGTGTGTCTAATACCACCCCCCTCACCAGTGGTGAGGTTCAAAGAAGCAAGTGACTACAACTTGAATGCACAAGTCAGTTCAGGAAGCATGAAAAATTATCCTAAATACCAGCTTTTAATATATTTGCCTAATGTTTTGAAATTAATATGTGGAATGATTATATACTTAAAAATCATCCCTGATGAAATGGAGTTCAATATACAATCCTCTTATGATCTTCTGCTAGTTGTAAGAGAATGTTATTTTTTGGTGATTAAATTCAGCATAACAAATTAAATTGTTGAATGACATATACTCAGTTCTACATTTTGGTTAGTATTATTGTCAAATATATTTATAGGCCACCAACTAGAAGCTAAAGATAAGAGGAGATATAAGACACAATTCATGTATTCAAGAGACTTGCAGTCCAATTGAAGATGCCAGGGGAATTTTAAATATAAAAGGTAGTATGTAGAAAATGAAAATCACTGATGTAGAGAGGTGCTGAAAAGGTTTCATGGGATCAAAAAGTCTTGGAGACTAAGTAATCTGCCAAACTGATAGATTGCTATTCTTCAGTTAATCAGGTTTAGTCATCTCAGACTTCTTTGAGAACCCCACAGACCAAACATGCCAATCGTGCCCATGAGGTTTTCTTTGCAAAGATACTGGAGTGATTTGCCATTTCCTTTTCCAGTGGATTAAGGCAAACAGATATTAAGTGTCTCATTCAGGGTCATATAACTAAGTGTGTGAGGCCAGCGTTGAACTAAGGCAGTGATTCCCAAAGTGGGTGCCACCGCTCCCTTTTGGGTGCTGTAGTGATCCGGGGGGGGAGGGTGATGGCCATAGGTGCATTCATCTTTCCTATTAACTGCTATTAATTCCCAGGGGGCTAAGAAATATTTTTTTTCTGGAAAGGGGGTGGTAAGCCAAAAAAATTTGGGAACCACTGAACTAAGGTCTTCCTGATTCCTGGCCCATAACTTTATCCACTGAACTACCTAACTGCCCCCATAGTAGGTCCTTAATAAACACTTACTGGAATTATTGGAATAGAAATACTTAAGTGCCTATCTCTTGCAAGTTGTGTTACTAGTGCTAGGGATAATTCAATATAGATAAAACTTGATTGCTATTTTCAAGGACCTTAGAGTATAGTAGAATTAATGGCATGTTCCCAAATAAACACATACTCATGAGATCCTTAAAGAGTTTGGAAAAATCTTTGAGATTATCTCATCTGACCTCATCTTTTAAAAAATGATGAATATGAAGGCTAGAGTTTAGGATATTTGCTCATGGGCACATAGGATATAAAGAGAAGACTATATTCCTCTGAAATTAAAGGCAATACTTTTGTCAGTGTGTGAAACTGCACAAAATTAGAAAAAATAAATGGCAGCTAAGGGAGGAGTATAAGCAAAGTTCTGAGATCAATTGAGTATGAGAAAGCTTAGAAGAGGGGAACAATTCCAGTTAACAGTACGCTTTGACTACAAAAAAATAGTATCAGGATCTTTTGATGTGTAAAAGAAAGTCTAGAAAGCAAGGGAAGCAATAACATTCCGAATTATTCAGTTTCAGTCAAAATACATTGTAGTATTGGTTGGCGGGGGGTTATTTTGTTTTGGTTGGGGTTATTTTTGATACTATATTTTAAGACAGACATTGACAGACAGAACATTCTGAAAAAGATGGATATGATGTAGGAGTCTCTGAACTATATTCTATGAGCAATAAAGGAAATTTAGCCTACAGAAGAGAAGATAGGAGTTTGTGATAAAAATTGGTTTAAATATTTGAAGTCTTCTCCATTGGCGCAGATCCAATGTCATTACATCAAACTTTAGGGGATTTCTTGCTTTTTTATCATTATTGTTGCATTAGCATGTTTTAGTATCAACATTTATTAAAATTTAAATAATATTTCACCAGGTTCTTTGAAATCGTATTTCCTATCTCTAAGATACATTAACTTTCTTTAAAACACAAATAAACAAAAAAACCTTACTGTCTATCTTAGAATCAATACTAAACACCGATTCCAATATTCATCCTCCTTTGGTTACCTACTTTTACCCAAATCTCACCTATGGCTCAAGGAAACTGCAGTATTTGCTGCTACCACTCCCAAGGAAAACTCTTGGCAGATGGGCTAAACCAGGTTGAAGATAACTGACAAGTCTCAAACCTATTGGTGAGTTAGAGGGATGTCTACCACAAGCATGTGAAGATTTATCCTGGCATAATGGGCAAATGAGAAAAATTTGTTCCAGTTGTCATGAAGATGGCTGAAGCAGGTCCTGTGAAGTGCTTAGAGTTTGTTCAGGCAATGAAGTAGCCAAATCACTCACTGTACTGGGCTATAGCCAGATGTCCTGACTTTTGTCACTGGAAGCTACTGGACTTCAGTGACTCTGGAAGAGAGAGTGAAGCTGTTATGCAACTGTTCCTCACTTAGATTCTTCATGCATAAATCAAGACATCACCCTATGATGTCACTGATCCTCTTCATAAGGAAGGATGAACAACAACAAATCCATTTTCAAAGGAAATGGGTGGAAAGAAAGAAAATGATGACATAGGAAAGCATAGGATTGAAATAATTGCATAAAGGGAGACAGGAAAAGAGACAGACAGAAGTGCCAGTAGGAAGGTTAAGAAAAGAAAGCCATGAAGTCATTGAATTGAGGAGCAGACTTAGATGAGCTGAGCAATATCTGATAAAGACAAAGATATGAATGGAGAAGAAAAGCAATACGGTTTGTTAATATTGGCAATATGCCTAAGAATACAGCCATAGGGTGTGTAGCCAATGTCACTAATATAACCTCTGAGTCTGATCTCTTCAGTGTAAATATAGAATTGAGGAATGTCTGTGAAATATGAACATTCCACAAAATAACATTTTTAAAAGGTTAGAAGATGATGGTTTGACTAAATATCCAGTACACTGAACTCTATGAGGTTAGTGTGGTGTATTTCCTGAGAGAAAAAATAGTTTTGCCTCCTGATTGGCATGGAACTTCTGTCTCATCTCTCTTTCTATGTAAAGAGAAACAGAAAAGGAAGAGAAAATAACTAGAAAGCACACAAAAATCATGTAATAAATGTTTATTGAATTGAATTAAATGTTTGCTGAAGGAGAAAGAAATAAAACCCTCATATATGTAGATATATATTTAGTACATATATATGAACCTCATATATGTAGTTCTTATATACACACATAATGTAAAAAAGCTATATTTAACTGACATAAATTTAATTTCTTCATTCAATAATTGACCCAACCCATTTCTGGCACATTATCTTCCCCCATACTCTTTTATTATGTTTTTCCAATTACATATAAAAACAATTTTCATATTTGTTTTCTGACAATTTGTGATCTAAATTCTCTTCCTCTCCTCCTTCCTCCCTGAGATGACAAGAAATCTAATATAAGCTATGCATGTACTCTCAAAAAAACATGTATTTCCATATTCATCGTATTATGAAACAAAATACATATCACACATGAAAGAAAAAACTCATGAAGGAAATAAAGTGAAAATGGGTATGTAATGCTCTGTATTCACTCTATTGGTTCCTTCTTTGTTACTGGAAAGCCTTTTTCATCATAAGTCCCTTGGAATTGTTTCAAATCCTTGCATTTTTTAAATAATTAAATCATTCACAGATGATTATCATACAGTATCTTTGCAATTGTGTACAATCTTCTCCTGGTTCTGCTCACTTCACTTTGCATCAGTTCATTTACATATTTACAGGTTGGTTGGTGTTGGGTTTTTTCTGTGATCTTCCTGTCCTCATCTCTTATGGAACAATACTATTCCATTAAATCTGTATACCACAACTTGTTTAGCTATTCCCCAATAGTTTTAGTTTTCAGTTCCTTGCTACTACACACAAAAAAGGAGAATCTATAAGTAGTTTTCTACAAGTGGGTCCTTTTCTGCTTTCTTTGATATTTTTGGGATACAGACTTAGTAGTGGTATACTAGGTCAAAGGCTATGCACAGTTTTATGACTTTTGGGGCATGGTCCTAAAATGCTCTTCAGAATGGTTGTATCAGTTCGTAACTTCCCAACTAGTGTATTAACATCTGTCAAACTTTTCAACACTAGATTTTATCTTTATTATCCTTGAAACAATACAAAGCAGATATGTGTGTGTTTATGTGTATAAATGCATGTGGATTATATGTGTGTGTATCTATATCTATATTTAATTTTCATGACTGACCAAAATGTAGACTAGACCAGCTTATATTTTAGGACTCCAGTTTTCTATTGCTTTGGTGACAGTTTAAAACTATTTTGAACATTTCTGGAAAGCATGTCACTGTGCTATAAATGAAGATGTCCAGTCAATTAAAAGTCATCTTTGCTTCTTAAGTGACTTGTAGTCTAATCAATAAAACTGTATTCCCTAACTTTGATTTTCTTTCTCTTGTATGAAAATCAGATCTTTGTTTCTATATGAAAGGAATTCCAGGAATAATTCCACTTAGCAAAGATGGTGTTGTGACGGGCTGATATTTCACGTCTTGGTAATTTTCATTTACTTAATTCCCAATTGACAGAGCCAGCTGTGGTATAGTAAAAATGATGAGAACCAGCATTAAACACTTGGCTTGAATCCTGGCTCTACTATATCTTTTCTGTATCACCTTGTATCTTCTGTATCCCTTCCTTTCTTTGAGCCTAAGTTTCCTCATCTGAAAATTGAGGCAATGGGATTAGCTAGCCAGGAAGATGCCTTCCAACTCTAGTCACTATAATCCATATTCAGTAATAAGGATGATGAATCATGGCTCTGATTCTAGAAAGAAAAATCTCAGGCATGCTACGTTGTTCCTTTAAGTTTAGAGGGACTAGGTGTGCCTGAATTAGCAGAAGAGGTACAAATTAAATAATATTTTATATATGCTTGAGGAGAATCCTTATAGAAAAAATTATAGTAAAACATTTTGTAAAAGGATTAACTATTTTCTGATTTGTTCTAATATTGAATTTTTGCATTAACATTTGTTTTAAGGAAGACAATCAATACTTAAAGTCATTTTTAAACTACAAAGTAAAGTTTATGAGTCAATGTAAAATATTATTAATAATCTCCTCTTTTTCATTAAATTGCTTTATTAGGGATATAGAGTTTATATATGTGTGTGTATATTCATAATGAGTACATCATCTCTTTTTACCAATGAAATTCAATATCTATGGTATTGTAGTGGGTATGGGAATATTGCTATATTGTCAGGGATCATTAAAGTATTAGATGGACTTAATTAAGTTATTTTTTCTTCTTTCTTTTCCCTCATCACATTTATAATAATTGTTAGCATGCAGTGTTAAGGGATAGGAGAGGAATTTACCCTGAAATAAATGGATTAAAAACAAAAACAAAGATCAAAGAAAATAATGCTTTTTTTAAAGAAAAAGAAATAGAAAAAATATGGGATATTGACAAGAGTAACTGGGTGTACTTAGATAGAATGCCAGATCTGACATCAGGAAAGCTTGAGTTAAAATCTGACCTCAGATACTTTTCTTAAAACCCTTACCTTCCAACTTGGAATCAATACTAAATATTGTTCCAAGGCAGAAGAGTGGTAAGGGCTAGACAATTAGGGTGTAACGACTCACCTAGGTTCACACAGATAGGAGGTATCTGAGGCTAGATTTGAATCTTTTTAAATACCTAGCTTCCCCATAACCTTAGACTCTAGCTTTACAACCAGAGGCAAATCTCTTAACTCTTTTTGCTGTAGTTTCCTCATCTGTAAAATGAATTAGTAAAGGAAATGGCAAAATGCCCCAGCATCTTTGCCAAGAAAAGCCCAAATGGGGGTGACGAAGAGTCAGACATGACTGAAAAATGACTAAAAAACAAGATATTATCATTGCTTGTGGAGTTGTGAATTGGTTCAACCATTCTGGGGGGCAATTTGGAATTTTGCTCAAAGGGCTTTAAATGAAACCCGACATTTGATCCAGCCATACCACTGCTGAGTTAGTACCCCAAAAGGATAATAAAGAAAAATACTTATACAAAAATATTCATAGCTGCACTCTTTGTGGTGGCAAAAAATTGGAAAATGAGGGTATGCCCATCAATTGGGGAATGGCTGAACAAATTGTGGTATCTGTTGGTGAAAGAATACTATTGTGCTTAAAGAAATAATAAATTAGAGGAATTCTATGTGAACTGGAAAAACCTCCAGGAACTGATGCAGAATGAAAGGAGCAGAAGCAGGAGAACATTGTGCACAGAGACTGATACATTATGACACAATTGAATGTAGTAGACTTTTCTACCTGTAGCAATGCAACGACCCAGGACAATCCAGAAGAACTTATGAGAAATAATGCTATCTACATCCAGAGAAAGAACTGTGAGAACAGAAAAGCAGAAGAAAAACATATAATCAATCTCATGGTTCAATGGAAATATGATTAGTGTTTTGATGTTAAAGGACCACTCTGTTGCAAATATGAATAACATGGAAACAGGTTTTGAACAATGATATATGTATAAACCAGTGGAACTGCTTGTCAGTTCCAGGAGGGGGGAGGTAAGAAGGGTAGGAAAAATAATATGTAACCATGGAAAATATAAATAACTTTTAAAAATTAAATATAAACACAAGGTATTAGATATTTGCAGTCAGGAAATTTGTTTGACTCTAAGTTCTGCCTCAGACAATATCTGAGTGGTATCAGGCAAGTGATTCATCTTCTCCGAGGCTTTTTCCTCATCTGTAAAATGGTAATAATAACACTCCCTTGCTCACAGGTGTGCTGTGAAGAGATTATTTGGCCAACCAAAGCTCTAAGTAAACGAATGTTATTAATTTAAGTAAATAGAGATATCCCAAAAAGATTTCAGCAAGTAGTGGAGGAAAGAGAAATCTGTTATTAAAAAACTGTTCCATTTGCTTCTATTATTTTCCAAAATTCTTGAAAAAAATATTTGATTTTGAATTCCCCCTTCTTGGGAGAAAGGAATCACTTCACATCTAGAAACAGCTATTACAAACATAGTGCTGATTTGTTTGGACAAAACAGATCCTAATATCAGAGCCCCTTGAGTGTAGCTAAGAGACTAAACAACTATATCTATAGTCAGATGAAGAAATTAATTATAAACTTGTCTTAGAGATAATATTTTTTCATCAGTGTTTAATTTAAAATCATAATTAATATAACTAGTGATATTAATACGACTTCACTTTAAAAGAATTGATGTTGGCTCCTTGAGAGACCAAAAATAATGAAGCAATCTCACCATAGCACCAGACCAGCACAGATCATATTTATTATAAGTAAACCCAATTAAAATTCTACTTCAAACACTAAAAATATTGTCCACACTAAATAAATGGGTTTTAATAAGCTGTTCCCTTCTCCCTCTGCCCCCAGTTCTATGCTCTAGGTCCACATGTGGTTGAAATATCATAAATAAATTGTGTAACTAAAGAAAGACCTACCTACAGTATAATTATGAGGCAAAAAAGATGATATATTTTCTTCCACAAGTTATCTATATTTCAAGATTAGGGTATGCCTAAGGCAAAGAAAAAAAGGAAACTGAAACATATACTTAGAACAGGAAGGAAACACATTTAACTGTCAGAGGAAAAATGGGTTCTCATTTGCTAATGTTGTCTGACAGGTAGAATTATAGTTAGTAACATTAGCACAATGTCTCACACATTTCTGATATCAGAAAAAGGCTAGGAGAAACAATAGTTGGATATGAAGTCCTTGGCATCAGCAAATTTCCCTCATCATTTATTTCAATTTTTCTTGATTTCTTAAATTTCAAAGTAAATATTCTCACATACTTGCAAGTTTCCAACAATGTAAAACTCAAAATGGGTGACAATTGCTGTGTAGAATCTACAGTTGTTATGAAAACTAAATATGGCAGTAGCAATGACAACATGGAGATTGAGTCTAACCTTACTAAGCTTAGTCTAAAAGCTCTCATGTGCTGTCATAAAGTTGAATATTATAAACATGAATACTTCTTATCTAGATAAGTTTAAATAGCCCATTGTTACAGTCTAACCAGACTATATAGTAGCCTCAGATTAATATTCTTAAATATTAAGCTCAATGTTACTCCTTTGCCCAAAAATCTTTTGTGGCTCACCATTGTCTGTAAGATAAAGTTGAAGCTTTCCACAACTGATCTACCTCATATACAAAATCCCTTCGGGTGAGTTAGAACAAAGAAATACTGGGTTTGTGCCAAATGCAACTACTTAGAATGAACCCTCCTTGAAAAATAAGCCTCTTCCTTCAGGTTTTTTTTGATATATCACATATTGCTTCCAGATTTAAGTGTAGTTCTTGATTGACTGCCCTTCAGCCTTCACTCTAATTTTAAATTATCTTTTTCCTTTACCTATTCAAATAATCCCTATCCTTCAAAACCCAACTAAAATATTATATTCTTTAGAAAAACCACCAATTTCTAGAGAAGCAATGATATATGGAACAGTGAGGTAGAACACTGGTTCTAAGTTCAGAGAATCTATGTTCAAATCTTAGGTGTAGTATTTATTAGTGACTTTGGCTAAATCACGTCTCTTCTTTGGGTTTTATTTTCTACACTTGAAAAAAATATATATCATATTGACCTAGGTTATTACTAAAGTCCTTTCCTCTCATTCCTTTTAAAGGGTAATGCAAAGAGGACAGGACTAGAGATGAAGAATTCCGTATTCTAATTTAAGCTCTACCATTAATTAACTATGTGGTATAGGGCAAGTAACTTACCTTTTTCATGACTCAATATTCTCTTTTTTGAATTAATGTTTTCTGATGACCACGAAAATCACTCAAAGACCTCATTGGTTTTGTCATCTCAAACCTCTCCCTTCACCAATCCACCCTTTATGCAGCTAGCAAAAGGATATTTTAAAAGCACAGATCACACTAGGTCACTCTATCACCCCTTATAAATTCACTCTTATTTCTAAGGATGCTCTATGATTATCAGCCATTTTCATCCTCGACCTCATTGGCTCTAGATTAGAGTCAAAACAGGTATTTATTTTTGTCATTCTTCAAGTAGGATATCCCATGTCCCATCATTGTGTGTTTAATACATAATCTGTGCCTTCCCACATGCCTGGAATTAACTTCCTCTTCAGATATACCTTTAAGAAAACCTTTTTTTTTTCCCCCCAAAGCTCAATTCCAACACCAAGTTCTGTGTGAGGCTTCTACTGATCATCTGAATTCTAAGCCTTTCCTCAACCCTACAAATGACTACTTTTTGTTTATTTTACATGTGTAAACATAAATATGTATATTTATTTCTACCCATTTTTATGTGTACTTATCTCTTCTTACTTATTGACAAAAACTATTTCAATTTTTGTCTTTTGTCTATCCAGGACTGATCACAAAAGTGCATAATAAGTACTTAGAAATTTTCTGATTCTCTTTTTTTTTTTATTCTTAACTTAAGTACTAAAAGGGGGCATTTCCATGTATACAGAATATTAAAAAATTACATAAACCTATGTATCTCCATTTCAAAGTGCTTTCTTTTTTAAAAGTATAAAATAATTGCACATCTTACTTTTACAACTCTCTTGTTTATTTAAAAAATTCTGTTGAATTTCCTATTTTATATTTTATTTTATTATTTTATATATATATAATATGTATATGCATACATATTATATATATAATTTGTGTGTGTGTCTGTAGACCTTTTTCTCGTCAATTCCACTAATTTCTCCTGCACTCAATACAGCCTTGAGGAATGAAGAAAGGATGGAAGGAAGGAAGAAGAGATGGAATAAGATCAGTAGAGAGGAGGAAGGAAGGAAGCATAATCAATCAAATTTTATCTACTTGGGCAATGTCCAAAAGTATTTGTCTCTGAACCTTCTGTCAATCATTTCTTTGTCAGGAAAAGAGCAATATGGTTCATTGTAGATCACCTGGAAATGTGATTATCATTTCAATGATAAAAGCTATAAAAGATTTCAAGGTTGTTTTTCGTTACAATGATGCTTTCCTCATATAAATTATCCTCCTTATTCTGAAGATATTAAAATTCTGAAGGGATATTTGCTAGTTGTATGACATTGAGGAAATCACTTGCCCCTCTCTATTTGCCCTAGTTAACTTATTTATAAAATGAGCATAATCGTAGTAAAACAACCTACCTCACAAGGATTTTTTTAATGAAATATTTTGCAGACTTTAATTTTATCCAGGCCAGTTGAAGACTATTTATTTAACCTCACAATCAAAGAAAAGGTTTTTTTTTTATTCTTTCATAGGGCAGAGGTCAGCTATAGTTAGTAGCTTTGATTTTCTTGACAGGAGATTGTCTTTCTGTTTCTATAGCTTTTATTAGAAAGAGGTTCACTTCCTACTGCCAAATTGAGATGTAGGTTGAGGCCCATGTTCTTCTGTCTGGGAGTAAAGAGGCCAATTATAGGGGCAGATATTTTGGTTTCAATTTGGGCATCACCACTTTCTTTGAGGTCAATATCTCTATTCTGAAAGAATCCTTTTAACAATTTCTTCCATATTGGAATGGAAGCATTTCATACAATTGAATTATAAAACTATACATTAGTCAGCAAGACTCAAGGAAAAGGATAGGCTTGTCAAAATGTCATATGGAATTCTTTTTAATTATTCAATTACTTCACCTTTGAATTTTTATGGATTCCCATGCTTTAATTTCAAATTGTTTGTGAGTTGAAATCCACAACCAAAACATAAACATATTAAATAAATGTGGCAAATAATTTTCGTGTAGTAATTATCTGTGTGTAGACTCTATTCTTCATTTGCCTTTGCTAATAGGCACCTAGACTTCTTTATAACACTACAAAGGAGAGATCTGAAGCGATTGAGCTTTTTAAATAGGAATTACTATATACATTTTTTTAGAACTAACTATTGCATTATTTTAGTTCTCTGCACTTTTGTCAATAGACATTCCTCAATGTAAAAGATAACTTAATTTTCATAGATTAAGTAACTATATCAGATAAAAGTAAGCTTTAATTCTCCCTTTTAAATGTAGTTATATTTAGTTTAGGTACCATCCCCCATATAAAGATTTTAATTGTGTCCTGATCTTTCAGCAATTCTTTGCAAATTATGGAATCCTTTGAGAGATCTTTTATGAAACTGGAAATGTACAATTAAACTCTCTTTTACCTACTGAAAGTTTTAGGTCCAAAGAACAAAACAAAATATCTTATACCTTTTTGGTGGAGAAGATTCCATTACTGAGTATATATTGCAAGAAAGCCGGACACAAAGAAAGGCCTCTTATACTCAACATAACTTTATGTCCTAGCAAAGAGCTAGAAACTATGTAGATGCCCCGAGGAATGGTTAAATAAATTGTAGCACATGAATATAATGAGATATTGCTGAACTAGAACAAATGTTGAATATGAGACTATATGAAAACATGGGTAGGATCACAGGAATTGGTACAAAGTCAAGTAAGCAGAATGAGAAATGCAAACTACATGAAAGATTACAATAACTACAACAACGTAAATAGAAAGAACCATATTAAAGGGCATCCCCATTACTTTTCAGAGGCAGTAGGTTATTGATATGAAACCATTAATACGCTATCAGGCTTTTTAAATATGTTGGTTAATTTTGAGGAATATTCTTCTTGTATTTTTTATTATTTATTCATAATGACTTTTTGAAAGAATAAATATGGAGAGAGACACTGGAAAACATTGTTAATGTAAAAATAAATATACTAATAAAATGTTATTTAAATAGTCCCCCAAAAGAGAAAGTTTTCAATCCCATGCTAAGTTTCTACCACAATATAGCTCTTGTATCATTAAGATATGCTTTTTACATCATCATAGGCCCTATACAGCATTCTTGTCTTTCAAAAAATGTGTGATGCTCTGGATAAAACAAGATCATAGACAATTCTCAAAGTAAAATCATGGACAAAGGGATTAAAGAGAATTGAAAAATGAAGAATCATATTGACCATTCCTCCCCACAAAGCCTTTAACTTGTTCAATCATTTTTCAGTCATACCCAGATTTCGAGTTTTCTTGGCAGAGATATTGGAATGGTTTACCATTTCCTTCTTCAGCTAATTTTACATATGAGAACCTGGTGCAAATAGGGTTAAGCTATTTGCCCAGGGTCCCATAGCTAGTTGTATCTGAGGTTAAATTTGAATTCAGAAAGATAAGTCTTCCTGACTCCAGATCCAGCACTCTATCCACATTTCTTACTTTAAGTTTGGGAGAGCACTGTAAAGTTCACTTGTTAAGGAATCCCTGATAATTCAGCCTTTCTGAGACATGCAAATGGAAAACTTTGAATCAGTTTTATATCATAAAATTATTGGAAAGAGTAATGATAATTAGGGGAAATGCTTTTTTGGTTTTACTGCTTCTCACTCCTTTAAAAATTTATGCCCTCTTCAGAAATCCTCTTCTGATGCCCAAGTGGCAGAGAAGGGACTTATGATAATAGAATGTATGTCTTTTGACTTTAGACCAATCTAACTAAACTCAGACAGATCCTTCTCTAGAAAATAGGAAATCATGTGATGATTTTTTTTCTTTAGAGGACCTCATGAAAAATGTCTACTAAATTAAAGAAGGGTTGTAATCAGTATCATTAGAGGGAAAATTCCTCCTCATTAAATCCTGTATCCTAGAAGAAATATATATTTATTTCAAAGTTTATATATGATCATATAAAAAGATAGAATCCAGGCTTCATCCATTCATAACCAACTATTTACTAAGTGAGGCATTGTTCTGGTCACAGTATGTGCAAAGTAAAAGTGTGGCCTTAAATTGTAAATATGTTTTTTTTTAATGCTATGTAAGTTTAGAAATGGCCAGTCCTCTTATTTTAATGTATTTGAAAAGTACACAAAAATTCCATTGGATCTGGGCCCCAAAACATTATATTCTTAGCACCTTAAAAGCCTTGTTGAAACATAATCCCGTCTACATACACTAAAAATATGTTACATTGTCAAAAGGGTTTATTATGCTTAGTTCCAGTCTGAGTTTTATGGCCAAGTTATAAACTTCAGATAATACAGGTTTATAATGCAAAGGCTGACAAGCTCTTAGTTCTGCTTGCAAGAACATTTGGGGGCTGATTTGCTGTGGTATGCAAAACCATTTTTAAGATTATTTTTTTGGAATTTTTTTGAAGCAAGACAAAGCCAGTTTTGTTGAATTTCAGCCATCTCCACCATCTCCTTTGCAATTTATTTTGTTTTATTCAGACATTTTCTTTGGTCTTGTTATTAATTCCATAGGGCTTTTTTTATCCATCTTGATATTCATTTCAAATTAATTCAACCTATCTGTAAGAGGCTTTTCTGTGTCAAGCCAGATGATCATCACCAGGACTATTAAGATAATGAACAGATCTTACCCTCAAGAAGCTTACAATCTAGACATGTTGCAGATAGTAGAAAACATTTATAAGCAAATACAATGCAATATCAAGTTTGATAAGAACAAAGAAGAGATAAAAAAATATTATTGGAAAAACATGAGGAATTTGAGATCTCTTACCTGGGAAGACTAAGAAAAGCTTTATAGTGGACTTGCAACTTGATTCAGCTTTTGAAGGAAGATAAAATTTTGGCAGGAAAGAATTTTTTCCTAGTAGAGGAGATAAATAGTACAAGTTCATTGAAATGATATGCAATATCAGATCAGAGAATGTAAGTGTGAAATAAAGTATGTTCAAGCAGACTCTTCTCAATTGTAGGGAAAAAATATTGTCCTGGGGCAGGAGGTGGTCAGAAATCAAGGATCTGAATATTAACTCAGTCACATGTGTGATCTTTCTGGGCTTCAGTTCCCTCCTTTCTAAAATGGAGAAAGGGTCCCAAGATTAGATGAGATGATATCCGATTGTTTATGACTTAATTTTTGCAACAGAAAACTCAAAATTTCAGATTCCAGTTCTGCTATATTGTTGCTAGAGTAACTAAATAATTTCACATATTTTACGTTCATTTCCCACAACCATAAAATGAAAATAACATATCTACATTACCTACCTTACACTGTTTAGTTGTTTTTGGTGGTGGTGGTGGTGGTGGTATTTTGATGAGGATCGAATGAGCTAACTCACATAATACAGCTATGTAAAAACTAAGAAGCATCATGAAAGACACAGTTATTCTTATTACTATTGCTACTTCTCTTTTCCTGATGGTCCACTGGAGTCATGATTATCTCACTCCTCTCTTGATATATTTGTGTTTTTGTTTCATAGGCAGAAGGGAATTCCATTCTAAGCTTACAATTGGCATTAAGTTTTATGCTTCGATATGCACAATTTCCCCAAGCAGATTTACATACCTTAACAAAGGCATCAACACAGAACTAGAGCTGAGAGCAACTCATTTCAGAAATGTAAGGGAAAGAACCTTGCTATTATTTTATTTAGTTGAGCTTCTTTTTTTTTTCTTTTGGTGTGAAAAGTAGTGATAAAGGGCATGCAGAAGTTTAATGAATAAGGCCCATAAATTTTCAGTTTCACACCATTTCCATTAATCTAAAAATCCATTTAATACTTGAACTTCATAGCTGGTTTTTAACTGCAGTTGTTATCAATTTTAATCTTCTGAAGCTTTGTATGCACTGCATAAGCTGGTTCTGGAAGATAATAAATCAATATAGAATGCCCTGGAATCTAATTTCCCAAACCACTTAATAAAATTTATTTTATGAAATATAAAAGACATAATTTCTATAGGCCTATGAGTGATGCCATAATGAATATTCCTAGTTTTGTCTTTCTTTCCTGTAATGTAAATCTTTTATTTATCCATTGGCAGCAAATACCTGGGCTATTACAAAGGTTTGTTTTTCTTTCATTGGAAGGATGCATATTACAACCATCTAGTGAGTTATAACATGAATTTCTGTAATGCTTTTGTCAGAGAGATTAATTTTTCAGCAGTTTAAAATGTCACAAGTCAGAAAGAAGATATAACACATTGTCTCTGGGACATTTGTGCCCAACAGATCATTGATAAAACAAATCACTTCTTATCATATACTACTTTCTACGATTTCAGTGTAGAGCTTTCTTTTCCAATTTCTTGAAATACTCGCACTGAGATTTTTGCATTTCAAAAATGGAAGAATATTTCAATTTCTAGTTGGTTTTGTCTTTTTTTGTTGCTTGTTTGCTTGTTTTGAATCTTCATACTCCTATCGCTGGTATATGTCTATATTACTCCTCATTTGCTTGTGGACTTTCTGGGCTTTTCACCTAACCACAGACAAATTGGATCCCGTGGGACTTTTCTATTGAGTGCTTACCATAATTATTGTTTCCTATATTTATTTTCAGAAGCATGTTAATGTGGAACATGTCTAAAAGACAGAGGGTATGGGATCCAGGCTTTCTTTCTTTATGAGATTTTCTAAAGGAAAAATTCACTTCATTTGGTAAAAATATATTATGGAAAGACATGTGCTTTGGGTTTATTTTTGCACTGAAAAAGTTTTGTATATTCATTTGTTTTAACTCATAGTCCTGAAGTTGTCAGTCTTCTTTGGCAATACTGATGAAAATTGTATTGTTAGTTTTGAATGAGTCTTTGTGTCCTTTTTGTTTGTTTGTTTAAAGGGGGACAAAAGCCAAAGAGCTCTCTTGTATTCCTTATGTCCTTTTCTTGTTGTTACTGCACTTTACCCATCGCCAATCTGCTTCATCAGTCACAAGTTCTGAAAACCTCGAACCTCCATTACTTTCATATGCAGCACAACCTAATTCCTTCTCAAAGCTTATTCTAGTCAGTCATACTTTTAACAAAATTTACTTTTTCTCATTGAAGTTTGAGTAATCAAAATTGTATCATATTATTTTTTATTATCACTGATATACAATAAAATGTGTGTAAACAGAGTCTATCCACATTATGCAAAGGAAACAGTAACCTAATCCAACAAACACTTATTAGCATCTTCTACGTACAAGGCATGGTAATAGGATTGCTGGGACATGGAGGAAAAATAGAAATCAGAAAATCTAGTTTTTCGTCCAGTTCTACTACTTATAAACTATTTAACTTTGGCCAAGCCACTTAGTGCAGAGTTCTTTCATATGTAAAATGAGATGATTAGTCACAGTTATTCCTAAAGTCCAGTTCTCACACTCTGTCATTCCATCTTCCCCTGTCCAGTTTTGCCCTGCTGGTTGGTCCTTTAGACAGGATGATACTCTCTTCCTTTCAATTCTTTTTGTATATCTGTTATTCTCACCTTACTAATCCCCAAATTTGGACTTCTACTATCTGCTACTACTGAGACAGCTGCTAATAAAGTGATAATTAGAACCACTGAATTGATGTATGATAGAATATTTACTTTCTGAGTGCCTCTCTCTAAGAAACACACACACACACACACACACACACACATCTCTTAAAGATATAACCTCCTACCATACTTTATTAACTATATTGAGGGAACTATTAAGAATTTGTTATTCTTCATTCTCTCTACCTTACTACCCAAATCTATTTTTTCCATCCACCTTACTACACTCCTTTGCTCTATTTTCAGAGTAACAGATAAGTCTTTTGTCTTTGCCAAAGTCAAACTCAATTCCTCCATTTGTTCCATTTATTTGATTCTATTTTTCTCCAAAGAGAACTCACACCTACCTCTCCTCCCCCTTCTTTTTTGTCCTCTCTCTCCACAGCAATCTCTAACTTCTCTCTCATTTTAAAAACAGGGGATTTTGTAATTTTTGTCTTTTCATCCCAGTATCCAGCATAGGATTTGATATGTAGCAGATACTTAATAAGGGCTTATTGAATGTAATGGAAGCACAGGTCATCATTACTCTTAAGAACCAAATCTAGTGTTTTTTGTCCTCATTCTCCTTGAAATTTATCATAATTTGTGCTTATTGTCAAACATATCCTGATGAATATTTTATTCTGTCTTTGATTCCATGATTTGTCTAACTTGCCCATGGTTCTCCTCTTATCTGCTTACTTCTACTCAATGAGTAGTGCATTCAAAATTTCTTCTACTCTTCACAGACTCTCATTGTGCATGTCCCCACCATGTATTTTTTTCTCTGTTTTATAATCTCTTCGTTAACATTTCCATCTATTTTTATGGTTTAATTGATCACCTCCATGCAGGTGATTTTCAAATCTTCATAGGCCTCCCTAATCCCTTCCTTAAATACCAGTCCTTCATTTTCAGATACTTGCTGACCTTCAGCAGAAACATCAAATCAACATTTTATAAAACTAGATTATCTTCCCTCAAACTTTCCCTTCTTCCTAGATTTCCTATTTTGGGATGAAAAACCAATCCTTTAAGTTACCCTAGCTTGAAACCCTTGATTCCTTTCTCTCACTGACCCCTATAGCCAATTCCTGGGCTCTTTTAATATTATTAATCCTGATTACCTCTTTTGTGGATTATTATGATAGTCTCCTAATTATTATGTCTCTCCTGTATCACTTCTCTGTAACTCATTCTTTATATACCTGTGCAAACATCTTATTTCTTTTCTTTTAGTATATAAATAAGTCACTTCCTTGCTCAAAGATTTTGACTATGTCCTATTGTCCTGTTAGACAATCAGTCAATTAACAATGGTGTATTTAGTAGCTATTATATTTATATATAAATTTACACTGCTTAAATAACCATGTTAACTCTACAAATATGGTTTCAAATGACTTGTTCAAACTTATTTTAGGATCCTCTTTTTAATAACTTCAAGGTCTATCATAATCCTACTTGCTATTTCTGACTTAAACAGATCTCCTTTCTTTACATACTTAGAATTTAACAAAACAATTAACCCAGGGCAGGTGTTTAACATTTCTTCACAATTTGACTTAACTCCCAACAACTTAATGGTTTGAGGATTTTCTTTCTGCAGTGCTTTCTCCATGGTCACACATATTGTAGTCACTAAAATTTTCCTGGGCCTTTCTTACTCCAAAACCAGCCTTCGATCTCCCATGCAATACTACATCTTCTATAGGAATATTGGATATAGGAAGCATTAAATAAGTCTTTGTTGAATTGAAAATATTATGCCATGCTATGTTATTTTATCTCCTGCCACCTTTTTATATATTCATCATTTTGTGGCCAAATATATTTCTGATAAATATTTTCAGTTATACTAACTGATCTTTCCCCCTTAACTTACATGTCAGCTATTCTGCATGTGTGCCTTTTCTGATGATTATAAATTTCCTTTATCTGCTCTTGCTTTTTCTTCATGAACTACTCACTCTCTGCCCTGTGTTCTTCATTTCCACTTGGTTTTAAATCCTGGTTCTTATATCTAGTTGCTTGCCTTTAGTATTCCCCTGGATTTTTCACTATCTCTGACTACATCGGGCATAGATCACAAATTTAGGGCAATGGATCTTGACTTTTTGTGTTTTGGACCTCTTTGCTTATCTTAATTGTTTGTCTAAGAATAATGTTTTTAAGAGCAAAACATCAAGAACACAGGATTACAAAATAAATTAATTTGTTGTATTGAAATTGTCAAAGGATATTCTGAATTTTCTCCTTGAATTAAGATCTAGCTCTAAGTAGTTCTGCTAAAATCCATCAGAATATTCTGTTATTACCTTCTGTGTTGAGCTATATTTACAGATAATTTATTTCTAAGACTTGCCAAAGGGGCTGATACTTCATCATAATTATATTATTTACATATTTATAATACTATTGACAGGGAAAAATGAGGTAGCTCTAAATTATTTTAATTAATATTTTATGATATTTGTCTTTGGACTTTGGTATGCACATTTTCTTATTCCCAAAATTATATACTTTATTTTTCATGTGACCTATAAGTTCTGTTACACAAATATTTTTCAACTTTTAATTTTACAAGGATATGTACTTTTTTACACATATGGTAATACTTCTCTTATCCAGCAAACTCAACTACTTAGAATACAGATAAGAATTAGAAAAGAAGGGGAAAAGTCTGTTTGACTGAAATATTTGTCAGTTTGTTCAATGAAAGAAGCCCTCGTTTAGCAACAATTTTCTCGTACTGTACACAGAATCCTAGCAATTTCTTTTAAACACTATTTATAATAATTTTAAAACAATGGGAGAAAGGACAAAGAAAGGTAATGCAAGGTAAGTAAATGAAGGCAAGGCAAGCAAAGAAAGGGAAGATAAAGGACACCAAAAAAGAAAGGAAAGAAAAAAATAGAAGAAAAAAAGAATGGGCTTTTGGAGGATAAGTCTCAGGAGAGGAAACAGACTTCTGGAGAAACCCTACATTATCAAGAAATGATAGACTGATAGTGGAGAGAGAAAATAAAATTTTAAAGTGATAAATGTATTCAAAATACCTAGTCTTTAAAGAATTATTTAGTATAAGTGACCCTATACCTGATTCCATTCTAGCTCCTGAATTATACATTTCCGTTGAATTGAACTTAATTCAACAAGTCTTTATGAAGATCCTATTGAATACAGGCTCCTGTTTGAGCTAGGCACTAGGAATTCAGCAAAGTTTTTGAGGTTCCTGCCCTCATGAGTCTTCCTATGAAATGAGACACAAAGTGCTATTTTGATCACTACTATATAATTCAATAGAAAAAGATAATATTACTAATTAGAGAGGAAGCAGATTGAAAATAGTGGAAATATAAATACTGATTTTGAGTCAAAGCTTCAAATTCTAGTTCTGCCATTGTATGACCAGTGTCCGAGTCACTTAATTTCTCTGTAAAATGAATGATCAAATCGCTACAGTGCTTTCCAGAGCAGTGGAATAATATGGCCAAGTAATGACCCATATTCTGTGTGCTGAATAATTTAAGTTTGTAAGACATTTCATATAAGAAAGATTCCCGGTAGCATTATGAAGGCTGGATTGGCAAGAGAAAAGAGTGCAGGTGGGAACATCTACTAAGAAGCTGTAGGTCCAACAGCTGGTAGTGTGGATAGGCTTTTACTAGGGTGACTGGAAAGAAGAGAGGTTGGATAAAAATAAAGAATAACACAAGGAGCATCAGCAGAACTTGATGACTGATTAGATGAGGGAAGGAAAATTCAAGGTTTCAAGCTTGGGAAATTAGATGGTGCTATTAGATGTTTCAATGGTTGGAAATAGTAAATAAAATCTTAGAAATAGTTTGAGGTATGGAAATGTGAGAAATATTGTAGTGACATTGGGAGATTGTGATTGAGATGATATGTAAACAGTTTGAGATGTGGGTCTCTAGTTCAGATTAGAAGTCAGATATAGATGCATAAATATAAAATACCTTTTAAGAGGTGGTAGTTGAAAGGGGTGTGAATGAATGAAATTCCATAAAGAGTGCATAGATTGAAAAGAGAGATAAGGATGTAATGACCACCCTGAAGGTGAATAGTATTTGATCTTTCATTTGATTGGAATGGGGAATCCCAAGGTGAGAAAAATCCCTCTGCAAATTCAAATAATAAACTGGCAAAATATATAATGTATATTACACAAAATATAATTATACATGTGTGTATATGTGTACACAACCATAACATATATAAACTTTATATATATACATATATAATCTCACAGTCAGTATCCCTTAGTGCAGTTATAGTCAAACTACAGCCAGGCCAGATGCAGCCCCCTGAAATGTTCTATCTGACTGCTCGACATTATTCCTAATCTGACGAATACAATGAGTAGGATACAATACAATGAAACTTCAAATGAGTTGCCTTAGAAACAGACTGACAGATGAGCATTTCCTTTCCTTTGGCTCCCTCTTTAAAAAGTTTGCCCATCATTGCCTTAGTGGTGGGACTTTAACCCAAGTCTTCCTAGATATCAGCTCTTTCTTCCCTTTTTAGTTCTTGAGATATCAAGAAAATATTAAATCATACTCTTGCTAAGAAATCAAGTGAGTAAATAATCTATATATCTATCATAGATAGAATCATTTACTTATTATAAGTTTCAATAAAAATGATTTTGGAAAAGTTCACTGTTCCTTGTTGCTAGATTAGCTATATGTCAGTAAAATTATTTTTCAGTTTTGCATTAAAAAATAGAAAACATTCATTTCACTTTCCCTTTTTCCACTTAGTACAAGTAGCTTATCTAGCTCATGTTTATGGTTCGCTCCTATAATTTTTATGAGAATATAATGAAAGCAATAAGGATAGGAGAATCTGTTCATCCACCAGCCACTTTTGTAGTAAACATGCTATATCACTCAAAATGTACCCATGGCTCTGATAGATTCGTAATTATTCCAATTTTAATCCTTCATGAAGGGGACTGGGCAATAAGATAATTGAGGAAAAGAAAATCAATCTTTGGGATATCCAGAAAGCAAATGTTTAAATTCTTTAAAATAATAAAATCCATGAAAAATGTTATTGCTCTGAAAGTAGTAGCCAGCTATTAAGAAAATATGAGCTCTTGATATCTCTTTCCCAGATGTTGCATTCTTAATACTGAGATATTTTATTTTTGGTTTGCGTATTGGTGATTTGTCTTAAAAATGGATTGTGTCACATAGTACTTAGAGGATAGGCCTGGGTGTCAGAAATATCTTGAACCCAATCCTGTATCTGGCATGCCCTTACCATATGGATAAATCCCTTGCCCTCTTAGTAATTTAGGCAATTCACTAGGATTCTTAGAGAACAAGTGTTGTTCTTCAACAATGAAAAGAGTATCCATAACAAAATTTAGCTCATCTTGATGAAATCATAGGTTCAGAATGTAAGTGTGTGCGTGTGTGTATGTATGTGTGTGTGGTGTGGTGTGTGTGTATGCACACTTCATTTTCATGGAATAGAGCAATTATAAAATTGAGCGTATTATTTTAGGAAAAATAGCAACTCTCCAAAGTTTCTACCTGAGATTGGGTTGGAAAGAGCCTCAGATTAATATTATCACGAAGGAAAGTGCCAGACAAAGTTAGGAATACGTTTCAGTCTGATATGTTCTTACTTCTAGGATCTGAAATTGTTCTATAGCAAGATTCCAAGTAAAATCACAGCATCCAAGGAACACGTTGGGGAACAAACACATCCATATGTGGTTCCCTGCCTTCTTTCCTTGACGGTCAGTGTTCACTGGGAAGGCGACAGAGGGATAAGCCTATATGTAGGAAATTTCCTAGGAATCCCAAAATATAGCCTCAGAGCTTTACCAAGTCCCGGGGACACATCTCAATTTGGGTAACTAACAAGCAACCAAAATAGCTACAAAGCTCAGCAGTAGCACTACTGTAACCACAGTGAGTAAATGAGACTTTGTTTCCGAGGTCCAAATTTTATAGAACATTTTCGGTACTTTTACTCCTCCTCACTGTTAGTAAAGAAATATTTGAACTTTTCTACCCAGTAATTAGGTAGGAAAAAGAATAATTATGTAGGAGTTTAACAGATGTCCTTTATTCTTAGGAGCTTTCCCCCAATCCCTAACTGAACTAACTGCCTTATATCTGGAAGCCTTTACCCATGAATCTCTGGGTGTTTGTATTTCCACAGACCCTTAAATGAATTTATCCTTTGAAAAAAAAATGACTCAAGGGTGAAAGCAATCAATACTATTTGCACTGGATCATGCTTTAGGTTGTAGCTTGAACCAGATCCACCAAAATGCTAGTCACCATTATGACAATCTACAACTTCTAGATGTGAGATCCATAATTCTCCCACCATAAGTCACTCAACTAATGTCACCCTCATAAACTCAACTACAAGCAACCTCAGACCAAAAGCAGAAACTTTCCAATCAGGGAAGTGATTATCATCACCATATAAGGATTGGGACCTACCTTTTCCATTTCATTCAATAATGTTACTGCCCTAACTTTTGTTAGCAATGCAAGATTTTCCTACACATTATCTTCTTGCCCTCTGATACAGTGATTCCTAAAGTGGGTGCTACTGCCCCCTGGTGGGTGCAGCAGTGATCGAGGGAGGCAGTGATGGCCACAGGTGCATTTATCTTTCCTATTAATTGCTGTTAAAATTAAAAAAAAATAATTTCCAGGAGGCTAAGTAATATTTCTTTTTCTGGAAAGGGGGCAGTAGGCCAAAAAAGTTTGGGAACCACTGGATTAAAAGATGAATCTACGAATCCCAAAACATCCTTGTAAAGAGAAAACTCATCTGAGATATTTTATTTCTCCCTTGGGCTCACTACTTTGTATTATTTTTTTGTTTTGTTTTTAACTTTAATTTTTAAATTTTTTTTCATTTTTACATGATTTATTTTCTTTCCCTTGCCTGTTGCTTCATCCCCTCCCGAAGCCAACAAGCAATTCCACTGGGTTATACAAATGTTATAATATCTGTTTCCATATTATTCATTTTTGCAATAGAGCAATCTTTTAAAACCAAAATCTTAAATCATATGCCCATATAAACAAGTGATAAGTGATCATTTGTTTTCCTTCTGTGTTTCTACTCCCACTGTTCTTTCTCTCAATGAGGATAGCATTCTTTTTCATAAGTTCCTTGGGCTTGTCCTGGATCATTGTATTATTGCAAGTAGTAAAGTTGATTACATTGGATAGTTTCACAACATTTTACTTTCAGTGTACAATGTTCTCTTGGTTCTGCTCATTTCACTCTGCATCAGTTCACTGAGGTTCTTCCAGTTCACATGGAATTCCTCCAGTTCATCATGCCTTATGGCACAATGGTATTCCATCAGCATCATATACCATAATTTTTTCACCCATTCCCCTTCATTTTCCAATTTTTTGCCACCACAAAGAGTGTCGCTATGAATATTTTTGTACACACATTTTTCATTATTTTCTCTTTGGAGGTGCAAACCCAGTAGTGGTATTGTTGGATCAAAGGGCAAGCATTCTTTTAGAGTCCTTTGGCCATAATTCTAAATCGTCTTCCAAAATGGTTAGATTAGGGGGTAACTGGGTAGCTCAGTAGATTGAGAGCCAGGCCCAGAGGTGGGAGGTCCTAGGTTCAAATCTGGCCTCAATCACTTCCCAGCTGTGTGACTCTGGGCAAGTCACTTTAACCCCTGTTGCCTAGTTCTTACCACTCTTCTGCTTTAGAACCAATACACAGTATTGATTCTAAGACAGAAGGCAAGGGTTTTAAAAAAATGTTTGGATTAATTCACAGCTCTACCAGCAATGCATTAGTGTCCACAATTTTACCACATTCCATTCAACATTTTTTATTTTTCTTTACTTTCATATTGGGCTCACTACTTTGGAACTTTTCTGGCTTCACCATCTTACTTTTCCCTCCCTCTGGCTTTTAGCTTTCTTTTGCCCATTGTTTAATTGCATTAAACTGTTAGCTCCTTGAGGGTCAAGACTATAGTTTCCCTCCATTTATATCCCCAGTGATTATCAGAGTTCCTGTTATATAGTAGGCAATTAATAATTGTTTATTGACTGTAATGGTTAAGCCTGCAATTTTACTGTGAATTTGAGGATGGACTGGAGTGGGTCTTGTCTTGAGACAGGAAGACCAACTTGCAGCTTATTTCAACGATCCAGGTGTGAAGTGATGAGAACATGGACAACAGAAGCAGGAACAGCTGAAGAGAGAAAATACATAGTATCTAGAATGTAACATTTTAATCCATGCTTTAGATTGAGTAATTTATTTAATAGGGAGCTACTGGATTTAGAAAACTTAGTTTCAAGTTCTACCTTTCTCTACCTAAGTGATTTTAAGCAATATTCTTGATCCTTTATTATCCCCTAATATTCAGGCATTTTTTAATATTTAAATTGCCTCATAGTCATCTATTTACATTAGTAAAATTTCTGCCAATGGAGATCTCTGTATCAATGAAAGCCCATTTACAGACAAATGGCATTTATAAATGAATAAATATTTAGATAAATTGAAAAATAAATAAATGGATGAATAAATGAACAAATTAGTAAATAAATGAATGGTTGAGTGATAACGAAACAAACGAAGCAAGAATATACTTTTCAATCTAAGCATAAAGGTGATTCGGAGGCGGGGGAAACACCATGAAAATAATAAAAAATACGAGGCATACAAGATGATTTTATTTAAAGTCAGGATAACTTGGTTTCAGTTCATATCCCTGAAATTTGTACTCTTTCCAAGAACAAGACATTTAGTCCCACCAAAACTATAAATTATAAGCTATTTGTTGTTGTTTTTTCATTAAAAAAAAAAAACTTAGCTTCTGTCTTAGAATCAATACTACATATTGGTTCAAAGGCAAAAGAGTGGTAAAGTTGAGGCAATTGGAATTAAGTGACTTGCCTAGGGTCACACAGATAGGAAGTATCAGAGTCCAGATTTGAACCCAAGACCTCTTCTCTCCAAGCATGAATCTCTTTTCCTGAATCATCTTGGCGCACTCAGTTATTTGTTGATCTGCAAAAAAGGAAGTGTTTCCAGATCAATGGTTCCATAAACTGATGAAATCAGAAATCTGGACATGCAAAAATCATCAATGCAAAGCAATAATATAGCACAAATACCCATCAGTCTGAGAGTCTTAGTACTATCTAGCACTGCATAAAATATACTCAGTCTTTGTACTCTGATAAGAACATGATGGGCTGCCCCACTCTTTCCCAAATGTGTCTTAAATGTTTCTTCTGTAACTTTGATAAAGAGCAGTTCTTTAGTCATCCTAGCATAATTCCCTTCTACTGAAGTAAATTGCTAAGATTAATGTGACAGCCTCAAGGCCTGATCCAGCCTTCCTTTTTTGATGGATATTTTAGTCAGAAATGTCCTCAGAGCAGAAACCCATAGGGCATCTCTTTTTGTTAAGAATGGTCAGCCAGAGTTTAGACATAGCTGTTAGTTTGCTGCCGAAAATTCTTTCTTCAGTTCTGGGGAAGCCCTTCATGCTCAAAATCTCATTTCTATATCATCCCATTTGTTGGTAGATAATCTTCACAGAGTACCCCAAGATAACTGTGACTAACAAATCACTATCCCTTAGAAATACTGCATACCTCGACTTTTTACTTAAAGATCTGTAAGGTTGGTCTATACATATTGAATCCATTCTTAAGCTCTTTGGACTCAGTAGAAATGGCATTATGGTCACGAATCAGCCTTACTAAGAAAATTATGATGGAGTAGGTGTGCAAAATCCCAGTGAATCTGCAGGCTTTTCTTTTCTTTGCCAGGGGGAAAAGGGGAGAGAAAGAAACATAATGTCACATAAAGAGTCAACAAATGTTGGTAAAAAATATTTGCCAACACTCCCTTAATTAAATGTTAGAAGGTTACAGGTGTGTAAGCCAAGTGAAAGAGCAAATTCCTTTAATTACAGTGTCTGAGCCATTTCTAAAAGGCTCCCACTCATCTCAGCCCTAATGCTAAGGAAATTATATGCCTCCTGCAAGTCCATCTTGGTATAAATTCATCATTCTTGAATTCCAGCCAATAGGTTGGAGCACAACAGGAGGAGGTAAGCTGTTTGAGGTAGTAATCTCATTTAGTCTTCATTAGTTAATTCAATGGAGCAACTGGCCTCCTGTTTTATAAACAAATAAAATCTGTTCTCCTATTGGTGAACAGATATCAAATCAACTCCCATTTGAGTGTGTGTTTCTCAAAACCTTTTTAAAATTTTCTTTTAATGAACTAATTTGTCTGTACACAAGAGAAGCACTGTGGCGTCTACGTAGCACATTCTGTTGTCAGGAGGACTTGGATTCAAATCTAGCCTCAGACACTTCCTAGCTGTGTGACTCTAGGGCAAGTCACTTAACCTGATGACCTAGCCCTTGCCACAATTCTGTTTTAGAATTAATACTAAGACAGAAGGTAAGGGTTTAGAAAAAAGGAGAAAGGTATTTCATAGGTAATTGTTTGTGTTAAGCCATTGTAATTATAATGTGGTGGCAGCTGGTTGGACTAATCCTCTCAAAAGATCTCTCTCAATTTTTGGAAGACAGTATGAACACCCCCTTTTCATCCATCCACTCTGTACATCTTATCTTCTATATTCTTCTCCAAATCTATATCTGAATGAACACTTTCTGGGAAAAGACCTTCAGGTCATGTCCTTCTTTTAGCAGCTAAGCTGTCCTGACCAGTGAGGACAAACTTAACTAAATAAATCTAGCTGATTGTAAGCGATGCTTTATATTCATCCACTCTCAACATTTTGTCATCTTACCTGAGGCCATATATACATTTTACCCATCTCTTCCTCTGAGAACTGACTTTCTTACTCAGAGACCCACTGCATCTAGAAAAAAAAATGCATTGTAATCCATCTTTCTGTTTCCATTTAACATTTCTATGACCTTCCAATTGAAAACTCTCTTCTCTGGCCATAGTTCATCTACATGCTATTTCTGTCTATTAAAATACAAGTACTTTGAGGTGAGAGACTATCTGATTTTTAGATTTGTATCACCAATGCCTAGACAAGTTCCTAATAAGTATATTTTCTTTCCTTCACTCAAGCGTTCATTCCATATGACCATTAATAAATAAGAGAACAGCCAAGTGAAAAAATAGATATGGGGGCCTCCTCAGCTAGGTCAGAGAGGGTGAAGCAGGGACTTGAGCTCTATTTGATACTGACTTTATATTATCTGAACTCAGTACCTCTCTTACCACTATGTTCTGCGATTCTAAAAATTCTGCCTTTTCCTAAGACAGTCATCCTTTAGCAGGCTCTCTGTCAGAGGGTGAACTTTCACTTTATCCACACACTCAGGAATAGCCTATGTTAAAGAGAACACCTTTTGTTTTCTGGACTAGTTCTAGAAAATGTTACCTGAAAATCCTGAATCCATCAGCAAGTTTTTCTCTTTTAAACTGAGTGAAAGCTTTGAATCTTACTGTCCCTAAGTAAGGGAAGCTTGAGAGACAAACTGTTTCTTCTGTTGCTCCTCTTATCTTCATTCCCCAAAGGTGTCTGGCCCTGGAATGAAGATTGCTGCCTTAATCCTAATCAACTTATTTTTTTCCCCCTTAGGAGAAAGCTAGAATTAAATTGATGCAGTGGGAAGAACATTGGTTCTGAAGTTAGGGGATGTGTATTTTATTCCTACCTCCAATTATTATTGCCTGTAGCACTTGGAAATGACTTTACATCCATGGGCCTCAGTTTCCTCATTCATAAAAAGGGACTGTAATAGATGATCCTTTTATTTTCTTTTCATTTTGGGCTCATTATTTTGCGTTATAGTCTGGGAAGCTCCTACCTACATTTTCCTGCCCCAACAGCCAAGCAGCTGTATTACAGCAAAAACAAAACCCTGAAGTAATGCACTTGACTAGAGTATGGCCCAACCCTTCACACAAACACAAATCATATGATTCCAGATATTTCTCTCTACTCCCAATTGCTACTTGTTTTCTGAACCTGAATCTTGAGGAAAGAATGAGAGTGATAATTCAAAGGTTTGTGTCAAGTTGTGTCCTAGGTAGAGGTGATATTAAATACATTGAAATACATATATGATTCTAATGGCACATATAGTGCCTAGAGCATTATAGGTGCTTAATTGATTAGTTAATGCTAGTCAATTAATTGATTGATTATTCTAACCTCTCTTTCCCACCCCCACCCAGGAATGTTTTTATTTTTCTTTAATTTTTTAAATTTTATTTTTCTAGAAAAATTTTTTCCATGGCTACATGATTCATGTTCTTACTCTGTCCCCCCCAACTATGACCCCCCCCAGCCAATATGCATTTCTACTGGTTTCCTCATGTGTCATCGATCAAGACCTATTTCCATATTATTGATAGTACTAGAGTGGTGGTTTAGAGTCTACATCCTAAATCATGTCTGCATCAACCCATTTGTTCAAGCAGTTGTTTTTCTTCTGTGTTTCCTCTCCTGCAGTTCTTCCTCTGAATGTGGGTAGCATTCTTTTCCACAAATCCCTCAGAATTATCCTGGGTCATTGTGTTGCTGCTTGTACAGAAGTCTATTACATTTGATTTTACCACAGTGTACAATGGTCTCCAGGTTCTACTCCTTTCACTCTGCATCAATTCCTGGAGGTCATTCCAGTTTACATGAATTTCCTCCAGTTTATCAGTAGTATTCCATCATCAACAGATATCACAATTTGTTCAGCCATTGCACAATTGACAGGCATACCCTCATTTTCCAGGTTTTTGCTACCAAAAAGAGTGCAGCTATAAATATTATTGTACATGTCTTTTTTCCTTATGATCTCTTTTGAGTACAAACCCAGCAAAGGTATGGCTGGATCAAAGGGCAGTAAATCTTTTAGCATTCTTTGGGCATAATTCCAAATTGCCAGCCAGAATGGTTGGATCACTTCACAACTCCACTAGCAGTGCATTAATGTCCCAATTTTGCCATATCCCCTCCAATATTCAATATTCTCCCTTCTGTCTTTTAGCCAGTACCATATTGTTTTGATGACCACTGCTTTATAGTATAGTTTAATATATGGTACTGCTAGGCCACCTTCCTTCACTTTTTCTTTTTATTATTTCCCTTGATATTCTTGATCTTTTCTTCATTCAAATGAACTTTGTTATAGTTTTTTCTAATTCTGTAAAAAAGTTTCTTGGTGATATGATAGGTATGGGACTAAATAAGTAAATTAATTTAGGTAGAATGGTCATTTTTATTATGTTAGTTTGTCCTACCCACAAGCAATCAATGATTTTCCAATTGTTTGGAAAGAGTTTTGTAGTTGTATTTGTATAATTCCTGTGTTTGTTTTAGATAGATTCCTAAGTATTTTATTTGTCTAGGATTATTTTAAATGGTGTTTCTCTTTCTACCTCTTGCTGCTGTGATGTGTTGGAAATATATAGACATGCTAATGATTTGTGTGCATTTATTTTGTATCCTGCAATTTTGCTAAAGTTGTTGATTATGTCTACTAGCTTTTTAGTTGATTCTCTATGTTGTGTGGAGATGCAAACCATGGAATCCCTGCAAAGGTACAGGGATAGCCTCACCCAGAATTCCAGTGGATCCCCTGGTGAGGGACAGTTGAGAAGGGTTGAGGACAGTTAATTTGTGAGAGTGGATGTGAGCAGACACTCGGCTTGCTTCTCCTGACTTGGGGTTTCTCCTGAGGCGGCCATTGTAGCTTAAGCCAGTGATTTCTACTCATAGGGTTAGCCTATTTGTTATTACTATTCTTCATTAATATAATTATATAATTATAACTAATATAATTATATAATTACTTAGTGATTAGAGAGTAAGATATTTATCAATAGCAAGAGAGCCAGTTTTAGTTAAGTGCTTCATCCCCTCCAGTGAGGAGGGGGGAAGGGGGCATCAATTTAACAGTTCAGGGTCACCTTTCCTTTATCCTAAAACCTTCATCAACTTCTCTAATTTTCCTTGTTAATTCCTAATATAACTTTTTACCTTCAAATCTGTGCCTGATAATTATTTGGGAAGATACTCACAACTCAGTCTGTACATTTAGTTTGAATCCTGTTGGCTGCCAGTTTAAGAAGATCCCCTCTGTCCTCAACTGTTAGATAACTAATTTCTATATACTCATCATACTGACCTGTGAGGAATATAAATTTAAGAAAAGGAACATCAATTGGGGTTTCAGCCATAACTGAAAATTACTAGAGGAATCTTATTCCTGTCTTCATTACCAACTGAAGCAGAAGCAGTTAGAGGGGGGGGGGGTTTGAGAATCAGGAGTGTTTTACCACCTCCTTTCCTCACTGTAACCTGTCAATCTCTGGCTCTTGACTTAAAGCTCTATTTGGCCCTGACACATTTATCTGCTTCTCCAAACTATCTGCTATTATCATCATAACATCTAGGACTTTTTAAGTAGACCATCAAATCATCTGCAAAGAGTGATAGTTTGGTCTCCTCATTGACTATTTTAATACCTTCAATTTCTTTTTCTTTGCTACTTGCTACTACTAGTCTTTCTAGTACAATGTTAAATAATAGAGGTGATAATGGGCATCCTTGTTTCACTCCTGATCTTATTGGGAAGGCTTCTAATTTATCCCCATTGCATATGATGCTTGTTGATGATTTTAGATATGTACTATTTATTATTTTTAGGAAAGGTCCTTCTATTCCTATAATTTCTAGTGTTTTCAGTAGGAATGGGTGTTGTATTTTGTCAAAGGATTTTTTCAGCATCTATTGAGATAATCTTGTGGTTTTTGTTGGTTTGCTTGTTGATATGGTCAATTATGTGGATGGTTTTCCTAATGTTGCACCGTCCTTGCATTCCTGGTATAAATGCCACCTAATCATGATGGATCACCCTCATGATCACTTGCTGGAGTCTTTTTGCTAATATTCTATTTAAGATTTTTACATCTGTGTTCTTTAGGGAGATTGCTCTGTAGTTTTCTTTCTCTGTTTTTGGTCTGCCTGGCTTTGGAATCAGTATCATATTAGTGTCATGAAAGGAATTTTTGGTAGGACTCCTTCTTTGCTTATTATGTCAAGTAATTTGCATAGTATTGGGATTAGTTGTTCTTTGAAAGTTTGATAGAATTCACTTGTGAATCCATCAGAAACTGGAGATTTTTTCTTAGGGAGTTCTTTTTTGCCTTGTTCAATTTCTTTTTCTGATATTGGATTATTTAAGTATTCTATTTCTTCTGCTGTTAATCTAGGCAATTTATATTTTTGTAAATATTCATCCATATCACCTTGATTGCTATATTTATTGCCATATAATTGGGCAAAATAGTTTTTAATGATTGCCTTAATTTCCTCTTCATTAGAGGTGAGGTCTCCCTTTTTATCTTTGATAGTGTTAATTTGGTTTCCTTCTTTCCTTCTTTTTAATTAGATTTACCACTACTTGTCTATTTTATCTGTTTTTTGAAAATACCAGCTTCTAGTGTAATTTATTGATTCAATAATTATCTTACTTTTGACTTTATTAATTTCTCCTTTGATTTTTAGTATCTATAATTTAGTTTTCATCTGGAGATTTTTAATTTGTTTCCTTTCTAGTTTTTTTTAAGTTGCATGCCCAATTCATTAACCTCTGCCCTCCCTAATTTATTAATATATGCTCTCAATGAAATAAATTGTCCCCTTTGAACTGCTTTGGCTGCATCCCAGTCTCATCATTGTCATTGTCTTCAAAGAAATTATTGTTTTTTCTTTTACTATGATTTTTTCTTTTACTAACGTATTTTGGAGATTCATATAATTTAATTTCCAATTAGTTTTTGGTTTAACTCTCCATGTATCCTTGCTTATAACTATTTTTATTGTATTATGATCTGATAAGGTTGCATTTATTATTTCTGCTTTTTTGCATTTGTTTGCCATGTTTCTATGCCCTAGTACATAGTCAATCTTTGTGAATGTTCTATGCGCTGCTGAAAAGAAGGTGTATTCCTTTTTGTACCTATTTATTTTTATCCATATATCTATTAACTCTAATTTTTCTAGGATTTCTTGTTGGAGAATGTCAGGGCATTTTTCTTGGATAATTTCCTGTAGGATGATGTCCATACTTTTTCTTTTGTCATGATGTTCCTGTAGACCAATAATTCTTAAATTTTCTCTTTGAAATCTGTTCTCCAGATCTTTTGTTGTATCAATGAGGTGTTTCATATTTTCCTCAAATTTTTCATTTTTTTAAAATTTTGTTTTATATATTCTTGCTCCCTTGTGAAGTCATTTTCTTTTAGTTTTTCAGTTCTATTTTTTAAAGACTGAATTTCATCCCTGGCTTTTTGGTCATCCTTCTCCTTCTGGTCTTATTTTCTTTGTATATCATCTTTTGCCTTCTTTGCTTCATTTTCGACCTGGTCAATTTTGGCTTTTAAGATATTATTTTCTTTTTTAGTCCATGTATTTCCTTTTTCAAATTGTCTTCAGCCTCTCTTGTTTGCTTTTTGAGTTCTTGAAGTTCTTGAGTTAAATGAATTTTAAAATCTTCCAAAGCCTGTGTCCAATTCACTGGATCTTCTTGATCTTCTTCTATTTCTTTTTTCTGTTTTTTCACTTCCTGGAAAGAAGCTGTTAATTGTAATTTCTTTTCTCTTTTTCTGTTGTTTGTCCATAATTTTTTCCCTTTTTTGTTCTGCTAGTTTAAGCAGATGGATTTAATGAGCTTTGATGAAAGATCTTCCCCCAGCTGCCAATGGAGTTTTGTAGTTACTTTCTCTGAAGCCTATGGAGTTTCTCTGCCCTCTAAAGACTTCTTGTCTGTCTAATTGATGGAATTAAGCCTGTATTTATTGGATTTTTCTGTATTGCTTAATGTGCCCTGAGGATAAAACCTTGAAAGGAAAAAAAAAAGTGAGGGGACAAGACAGAGTGTTTTCCCTGAGCTGTCCAGCAGTAGGATCCCCCTGCTCTGTCCTGCTGTTAGATCTGGTTTTCTTTCCTCTCTAAGTGTTCTATTCTCTATCTTGGTATGGTAAAGCCAGTATGTCTGAAGTTTTGCTATATCTAAGCCACCATCTTCGGATGATTTTTGCTGCATTTCTCTGGCTTTCTCCTCTAGCCACCTCCCAGGTGCCTGTGTTCAACTCCCTGAGTCTGGAGCCAGCCCTCTCTCTGGGCCTGTGAGCCTGGGTTCCTGGAGATTTCAGGGGCCACTGGAGACTCTGCGCAGCCCGTGGGGGAAGGGTCTTGGGATTTCCCTTCTATAACCTCAGACCCAACAGTTCAAGAATTCAGGCCTTTTTCTTGGTGTACATCTTGACCTGTTCAGCAATAGGATCCCCCTGCTCTGTCCTGTTGTTAGATTTGGTCCTCTTTCTTCTTGAAGCGTATTATTTTCTATCTTGATGTGGAAAGAGTGTGGAGGTTTTAAGATTTGCTCCATCCAAGCCTTCATTTTCCCAGAACCTAACCTCTCTTTTTAAACTTTGTAATTTTATAGACAGCCCTTTTCAATATTTCCAATCCACTTTTCTCCCATCTTTCATTCTTCTCATACCTTCAGTAACAACTCCATGCCTCACTCTGATACCTCAGAACCCTTAAATGAGTCTACCTCACCTCTATAATATTACCTTGGCAAGGATGAACAAAATATTTTTTCTCATTAACATTAAAATATCTTGTCCTAGAAGTCCACTTTTACATTTTTAATTAAATTGTTAGAAAAAAATGGTACTCATATAAGGTAGTCTCTGTAGCGAGAGTGGAGTTTTTGTTTTTTTAATAATTTGGGAGTTGATCACCTTGTCATAATGTTACTATTAATTGGAAGGAATAATAAGATTAGAAAATCAAAAGACTAAGGAGAAATAGTACTCATTGTTCTGGGTTTGAGGCCTGTTTGATTTAGGCTTAGAAGAAAAACAAAATAATGGACGGTAGCACAAAGTTCCTTTACTTAGTATCCCCATGCATCCAAAGGACTCATGAATAGATTTCATTGGGTCCACAAATTGAATGGGAAATGTAACAAGTGAATCTGGGAAATGTATAAAACTACATTTCCCGTGATCCAACATGGTCCAACGGGTTTCCGTTTCCGACGTCTTGACGCAGGGGAGAGCTTAAATCTCGTGGGTTAGGAGGGAGTGGTCTCTTTTGCCAGTAAGCTCTCTTTGGCGAGTAGCGCTTGGCTAGGAGACAGTATGGAGGCGGCAGTTTTGAATGCTTACAAGCGCGTGGTCTAATGATTTTATCTATCAACATGGCTTTAATTAAAATACTAATTTATATATTTATAGCAGCATCTATCATTTTTAATTCTTATAGAAAAAATTACATCTTTATTTTCACTAATATCTTACCGAAATTGAGTATTTACTGGAATTAGTTTAAATATTATTAGAAGGTTGCTTAGATTCCAGGAAGTTTACCATAGTGATTCATCACAATCATACACACACACACACACACACACACACACACACACACACACACACACACACACTAAGAATTTCTGCTCAAGATCCAGCAGCCCTTAACAAAAAGACTTATGAAATAACAGTATGGGGGGGGGGGGGAAGAGTAAAGGAGATGCAAGTAGATTTAAATTGGCTGAAAATCCCACATCCAAATAATAGTTATTGAAAGGTTCATGTCAACTTGGAAGGAGGCCTCTAGCAGAGTGATGTTTAACAGCCAAGGTGTTCTGTCCTAGTAAAAATTTTATCAATGAATTTGATTGATGTCATGCATACCTAAAGAGCAGATGACAGGAAACTGGAACGGATAATTCCCATTTTGGATGACATAACCAAGATCTCTCAAGATCTTGACAGTATGTTGTCAATACAAATTTACATACAAGAATCAGTATAAAAGATATCAGAGTACTATATAATTGTAGCCTTTCACAGTATGAACATAAAGAGATCGACAACCCACATGCTCCACAGTAATGTGAAGATATATAGAGGAAGGTATCAAGAACAGAACAGTGGTTGAACTCTTGAAGAACAATTTGGGGAAGAGTTAGGATCACACAGCATTTGAAGATACATTCATGCCCATTAGTGGCATTGAGGAGATCACACATCAGCTGAAGAATTGCAGAATTATCTTGCTTAAAATGCCCACCATGCATCATTCTATTACTCTTTGATTGATCTGCCTGTTTATTCTTCAGAGATTATGATGTGCAATGATTTGCAGTCATGTAGTTTTACCAGAAAAAAAAAAAACAAAGAAAGGAGAATAGAGAGAAGAGAAAGAGAGCCAGAAAGAAAGAATGAAGGAGAAAAATAGGAAGGAAGGAAGGAAGGAAGGAAGGAAGGAAGGAAGGAAGGAAGGAAGGAAGGAAGGAAGGAAGGAAGGAGGGAGGGAGGGAGGGAGGGAGG
>NC_058135.1:66323900-66341390 GCF_016433145.1 Gracilinanus agilis | reverse complement strand
AGGAAGGAAGGAAGGAAGGAAGGAAGGAAGGAAGGAAGGAAGGAAGGAATTTTTCTAGTAGTACCTTGCGATCATTTAACATTTTCTAAATTCTGAGCTCAGTTTATTCTCCAACTATAGCAAGTGTGCAATGTATCCATGTATATCTGTATGTTAATAAGGAATATAGCCTAGATAACTTTTTAGGCCCCTTCCATCTTTATTCTTTCCTGTCTAGATCTTCCTTAAGTTCAAAGCATTATCCATCTTACGACATGCCATAATCAGAGCAATATGTAATTCCTTCATTATTTTTCCATAATGTTATGTACAAAATATCTCTTCTCTGAGTTCATGTGGTATATAACTATATCCAAAATAAATTTCCCAAAGTACAAAAATTATAAAGACAAAACCATAATTTTATTATTATGCTCAAGTGTAGGTTCAGATGTCTTAAAATTTTTGAACCATCATTAGAAATCTTATAAGTTCTCTTATAAGATTTTCAGAGTTAAGAAAAATGGAAAGATGGGAAGGACCAATTCTGAAGAGCTTCAAAATCCATTAGATTTTCTATTAGGTCATAAAAGTTAAATAGCAGATAGATCCAAACTCTCATGCTTCCTTCAATGTCATAGAAGTTGAACAAACTTAATTAAACATAGCTATGATCTAATACATCCCTTAAGGAAATAAACAACATCAAACAATTTCTATAGGTAAATTAAGTCAGGTTACAGATAAGCTACATTTAGAAGATTCATAAATAGGCTGAATAAGAAGGAAGATTTTTATGCTGCTGAGGAAAAAAAAGGAGAATTGATTATCTAAGGAATGTTTAAGGCTTTAAGAAAATGTTCACATTTCATAAGACAGATTTTGATCACGTAAGGTTATTATCAATAAAAGATTCAGTTTTAGTTAACTAAAAGTTGCAGTAGGAATAACTCTGAACCCTAAAATGAATTAATTAAAGGAAATCAAAGATCAAAACTTCTTATTATCATATGAATAGGAATGATTGCAACTGGTTTTAATATTTAGCATACAACCATTATCTTGTCGGCTAAAGGTATATACTACCTAGAATGATTTCATGTATTTTTGCATTGAAAAAAACATATTAAGCATGTATATAAGTGTTGGGTAAGTATCAGGTATTAGGTTGAAGATACAAAGAAATAAAAAGCAATTCCTACCTTCAAGAATCTCATAATTTAATGGAGAGTTAATAAGCAAACTGCTATGTACAAATAAGATATAACAAGCCAATCCATAAACATTAAGTGCCTACCACGTCTCAGGGACTATACTCAGTGCTTTTTTTTACCAGAATCACATTTGATCCTCAAAACTGTGTGATGTATTGTAAGAAAATATTTGACAGCCATGTTGAAGTCAAGATGATGGACAGTTAACAGCTTAGAATGTGGAATGGACTGAGTTTGGCAGGAGCCTGGCAGGAGCTAGGACAATTAGGCTTGGGTATAAAAGGCAGAGATTTGAATCCACCTGGGTCTCAGTTGTGAGATATTTTGGGGTGAAGGGGGGATTGGGTAGGCTTAGCTTGTGCTCTATTCATTCATCAACCAGCAACCAGCTTACAACTGTGTTTCATCAATCCCTGTTTCCTGAATTACATTTACCAAGAAGATTAATAAACCTATCATTTAGCAGGATAACCTTGACTCTAGGTTGAGACCTATAGGCCTCAGCCAGACTGTTAACAATCAAGAATTTTGATCAGCTATATATAAGAGATTCATCAATAAGATAAACATCTAGATATATTTAAGGAATTCCAATTCCCACTCTCCTGGCCATTACCCAGCTCCTTCTCCTTTAGATCTATTAGTTTATTAAATCATCTTTAAAACTACAACTTTCCTGAGCTTCATCAAAGATCTAGTGGGCTCTGATTGATTACTTCCTGTGCCAACTTAAGGGAAGAGGTTTATTGTATTCCTTTAATATCAGTGATCAAATTCCACAGTCAGAAAGGCATTATCAGAGGCACAGGGCTTCGGTTGGGCAGAGTTAGCTGAATTCTTCTATTAGATGATTCCTTGCTTGGCTGCTAGCCCTGGGATACTGTTGACATCTTGGGTTTGGGATAAGCAGATTCCATATCTACTTTGTAACATCAACTACAGGGGGTGATCCTTTGGGTTCACTACCTTACCTAGGTGTCCCATTTAGGGTTCAACTCCCACAATTAACCCAGGCTCCAGACTGTCCAATACATTATGTGTTATTATTATCCCCATTTTATAGTTGAGAAAACTGAGGCAAACAGATATTAAGGATAACATAGTTTTTTTGTTTTTTTTTTAAACCCTTGTACTTGGTGTATTGTCTCATAGGTGGAAGATTGGTAAGGGTGGGCAATGGGGGTCAAGTGACTTGCCCAGGGTCACACAGCTGGGAAGTGGCTGAGGCCGAGGATAACATAGTTTTAAGTACCTACAACTGGATTTAATCTCTGGTCTCCTTTATTTTGGATCCCAGGCTCTTTCCACTTCCCAGCCAACATGCTGCCTCTAGAAAGGTAAAAGACAACCCCTACACTCTAAAAGCTCACCATCTAAGCATAGAAACAGTGTAGTAACAAACTATGTAGAGGATAAATTAGATTATTGTCAGAAGGAGTAATTAAGGAGGATCAGGAAAAGCTTCTTGTAGACAGTAAACTTTTAGCTGAGACTTAAAAGAAGTCAATAGGTGGAGATGAGGCAGAAGAGATAGTTAGGGAAATGCCCAGAGTAGGAGATAGAATAAGAGGAAGAGGCAAAGGCCAGTGCCACTAAATATAATATGAGGATAATAAAAGTGTCTACAGTGAGTGTGTGTGTGTGTGTGTGTGTGTGTGTGTGTGTTGCCCATGTAGGTTATATGTGTCTGCTTAGTCATATCTTTTTTGTAATCTTTAATTTATTCCAATAATATATTTACATTTAAGTTTTTGAAAGTTACATGATTCATGCTGTCTCCTTCCCTTCTTCCCCCCTCTCTCCTGAAGCTGCTAAGTAATTCCATTGGGTTATATATGTATTATCACTCAAAACATTGTTTAGATCAGTGGTGGGCAAACTTTTTAAAGAGGGGGCCAAAGGAAAGGAAATGCTCATATGTCAGTCTGTTTCTAAGGCAACTCTTTGGAAATTTCATTGTATTGTGTCTTACTCATTATATTCATCAGATTAGGAATAATGTCTTGCAACCGGATAGAACATTTCAAAGGGCTTCATCTGGTCTGCTGGCTGTAGTTTGCCCATCACTGGTTTAGACATATCTTGATTGGTTTTCTCTGAGAGAAATTTTGATTCCTTCCAGGAGTAGAGCAACAGATGGGCATCACAAAGCTAGCCCACTCTATTATTGCCCTTAAAATTTTTAGTCTATGGGAATTTTTTTTTAATTTTCAGCTGAATTGATCACTATCTATTAATGGATAAGGAATACTCCAAGTCACATATCCATAGTTTAACTCCAAATGCCAACTGAACAAAAGCCACATATAGCGAAAAGCAAATAGAAATCTGAGAAGTTAAAGAGATGGAAATATACCAGACAAGCTTTCTGGTGTAGGAAAGATCTCTCTTCTTCCATGATCTACCTAGCGCAGTCCTGGAGCACTGGTTAATCAAGTTCCAAAAATGAAAGACTTATGAAAAAAAGACTTGGAACTACTGGTTACTGAGTTAAGAAAAGTGGATAGGTGGAAAGGGCCAATTCTGAAGAACTTCAAAATCCATGAGATTTTCTATTTGAATCTGAAAGTAATAGGGAGCCACTGGAGTCAAATGAATCAGGGCTTGACACAGTCAGACTTTTTCTTTAGGATGAACTGTTTGATAACTAAGTGGAAAATGAACTGGAGAGGGTAGATACTTGAGTCAGGGAGACCAACAGATAGATCAACCATGAAGCTAAAACAGTAGTTCAGACAGAAGGAAATGTACCACCTTAGTGACACTGTTAGGGAAGAGAAAAAGGAATATTTGAAAAATGTTATGAAATGAAAAAGAATAAGACTTGACCACTGATTAGACATAGAAAATAAAATAATGAGTTTAAGATGAGAAATAGATTTGAAAAATGGATAACTGGGAAGTTTATGGTAACTTTGCCAGAAATAGGGAAATTGGGATGAGAAAAGGGCTTTGGGAGATGTATAATGAGATAAATTTGACTCATGTTTAATTTAACTGACACAACCTATGTATTCTCTTCTGAAAGGTTTGTACATGTTTTGGTTGGGCAGAGGACATTTTTAGTTATTTTCCAGTGGCACTGTCAGTTCTGTACATCAGAAACTCACTATATACATTAAGTTTCAGCATAAATGAAATATTTTCCCTTCACAGATTTGTTCATCAAACAATGTAGTCTTCTCATTGAATATAGAGGAAAACATGTGGGCCAGCCATTAGATTCTCATCCATCTCTAATCAGTTTTTGAAAATATTTGCCCCCGTTTAGATGACCATATTAATTTATGCATATGGTTGGACAGGAACAACAATTTTAGTTGCACTGTATTTCTTTCAAAAAAAGTCATTTCTCACAATGGCTGGTATGGATTTTTCTCAGTAATGTGACAGTAATAGTCTTTGATCTCTATATCAGAAAGATTCATGCATTCTATGCATAACTTGTTCTCAGCTTTGAAGATGCCTTTGGCTGATGTATGTCCAGAAATTTCTCTTTACCATATAACATAATGAAATACAGATGCAAAAGAAATGTTCTTCATCAATGCAGCAGAGAAGACCAACCACTGATCTGCAACCATTCCAATGAAACATTAAAGCGTCTTTACAAAGGGGTAAAAAGTGTCTGTTATCAAAGTCAAACAGTGTTGACACAAAACATAATAAAACAAGGAACTAAGTTAGTCTCAGCCTGAAGAATGCTGTGTGCAAATTACATATATTTATAGCAAATTTTGACCATTTTAAAATGTCACTCAGTGGGCTACAAATGAAACTATGAACCATTTGGAAATTAATTTAGAATTTTGTGAATTTGATGAATAAAATATTCAAACCCTTTAATTGGAGAGATTCCACTGCGAGGCAAATCGCCCAAGGAGGTCAGTGACAAAAATGCCCAACATAGAACAAAATTTTATTTTTAGTAGTTCTTTTTTATAGTATTACATAACCAGAAACAAAATAAATGTTTATTGACTGAGGCATAGATAAGTAATTTGTGGTACAAAAATGTAATGGGCTATTATTATTTTGCACGAAAAAATGAATTTAAAGAAACATGAATTGATGCAAAGTCATGGAAGCAAAACCAGAAAAATAATATGTGCAATAACCGCAACAGTGTAAATGGAATAACACTAATAAAATAATTTTAACTGAATGCTGGGAAACAGTAAGGAACAAGTCTCTTCCCAATGGCATTATGCCTCTTCTCATTGCAGAGATTAGATATTATAAGTATTTTTCACTCAGATGTTTTTTATATGTCAGATAGTTATGCTGACTTTTTTGTTCACTTATTTATTTTTCATCATAACAGATGACTTTCTGAAAGAATGGGTGGGAAAGATATCTTATATAAGAAAATGTAGGAGATATAAGAGTAAAATATATTGACAAGATCATTTTTAAATGTCATGCAAGTGATATCTATGCCATGAAGATTGATAAACTTTTTTTTGTGATTAAGATTCTTTTTAAGCTTCAGATTAGAAGTCACCAAATATGAAATTAATTAATTAGTATAGTTATAAATTCTTTAAATATATAGGCTCTATACCTAACTAATGAAAAATAATCACTAAATTTTCATAACCAGCTATTATATATCAAATCATTTTTGAGGAAGACTTGCTAAGAAATTAAGACTGAGAGATGATATGATCAAAAAGGATTGCTTATGTCCAAAGAAGTTAACTGAAAGATCCATCTAAAAACTCTACAACATAGTAATTTACCTTACAATCCTTTCAGAACCAATTTTAGTTATTTTGAAGAATTAGCAAAAATCTTTTAAGGGAATTTAAAACAATAATGAAAATGCATTTTTGCTTCCTTTTACATAATCCTATGAAGTTGTTACATGCCCTGCTATTAGACAAATCAAAGAATCTGAGATTAATAATTTCCAGAGAGGTATTCTAACCTAATTACCTCATTTTACAAATAAGGCCACTGAGGCCCAAAGAGATTACATAATAGCATTGTAGATACAGCAATATATGTAGTCTTAGAAGTCATTTATTCTACTCTGTAATTTTATAGATAAATAAACTTAGGTTAAGAGGATTTAACTTAACCTAGGTTCAAACACATATATGAGTAGGGGGTTGAACCCAGGTCCTCTGATGCCAAACACACCCCCTTTATACTGCAAGGCCAACCTACTCTCATGACTTTTTTGATTGAAATGTGATTTTAAATACTAATGAATTTAGTATATTTTATAAAAAAGGAATTTTTTACTTTCCTTAATTTAATGGGAGGACCTGGAAGTCCTCTTACTATAGAGATGTGTAGGGATTAACCAGCCCACAGTGACAGGAAGTAGGAACCAGGGAATCACTTGCTGAACCAGTGTCAGTTGCAGGCTGTCAGTTGCTGACAGTTAGGAGAGTCAGTTGCTGACAGTTGGTGGGTCAGTTCCTGACAGAGAGGGCTAGCAGTTGGCTGTTGAGCATGAGTGGGTGGTTGGGGGTTGGTTGCTGGTAGTATGGGTTGGTGTTTAGTTGCTGGAATATAAAGGTGGGCCTGAGCTTACTGAGAGGGCTTTTGGCTTTCTCTTTTAAGGGACTTTTTGCCTCTGGGATCTCTAGAGAGCAGGAGGTCTCTCTCTTAGACAAGGATCTGCAGGCAGTTGGCTACTGACAGTTTGGGCTGCTAGAGAAAACTGATTGAATGAGTGAGTGAATGGTAGCTGTCTATTATTTTAGGGAGTTAGGTAGTTAGTGAATAATTTATAAATAGAGTAGGTCATATTCTGCCTGGGTTGTGCTAGGCAGAAGAAACTATCCTCAGAACACAGAGGTAGTATTAGGAATTTTAGGTAGTATTAGGAATTTTAGGTATATTTATTTATAAGGTATAAGATTAGTAATCTCTCTTCTTTCCTATCTTTCCATAGGAACTTGGTGGGGTGATTGTTATTATAGGTAGATATAGGCAGTTTTAGGTAGTAATTATAGGTAGTTAATAGGATAACTAGTATAGACATTAGGAGATTTTCTTTCTCTACCTCTTTCCTATATTTCTCTCCTTTACTATATACATTTTACTATATTCTTTGACTATTTCTATTTTAATTAAACTAAATTGCTAATTGTTAAAAGCTGCTAGAAGTTTTCTTTTCTCTGGCTTAAAGGGATAATATTAATTTGCAACTCTACTATATTCTCGTTAAAATGTAAATTATTAAAATCTGCTCTCCTATTTTATCAAAACTCCAATTTTTAACCCTTACAATATAAACTGTACAGAATTTTACATATAGTTGCAATGATAAAATATGGAGCAGAAAACATCTAGTGAATGGTTTTCCATCAGATAAGGCAATTGGGAGAAGAAAAAATAGTAATTGTTTGTTCAATGTAATGATCTTCCTAAGGAAGGACATTATTTCCCAATGTACAAGTAATCTCTTTGGGTACTTTATTTCTCTTTTATTGTGAAATACATGGGTTGTCAAATGCCACCCTATAAAGATTGAACTCATCATGGACTAAGATGCTGTGCATTTTCTCTATCTTAACTCTTTTTTTCCTCCTTTACTTCTCTCTACAAACCCACTCATGCTAAACATGATCACTTTCTTGGCTGAAAGGTTTACATTCTCTATGATCCTCCCTTCAACAAAGGTAGATGGTTAAGTGTCTGACTTTTAAAGATTTTCTCTATATAAAAAAAAAGAAATGTAAGATAGCTTTCAAAATCATACAAGGTAAGTGAGATTTGTTTTGATGAGTTGGAGAAGACTTTTACTTAAGACACTTTAAAATATTTTTAAATTTCTAATTGCTAAAATGTATTTTATTTTTAAATTATTTTAGAAGAATTCTTTTTCCCTTAGGATAACTTATTTCATGTGAATGTGTGTTTTTGTACTGATTTAACTTCCAAATCAACAAGTATTTATATCTTCTTTGTGTCAAGCATGGATCTAAGTGCTAGAAATTTCTTAGGCATAAGCCTGTGGTTGTTTTGTGTCTCCTGGCCAGAAAGGAGGATGCTGATGAAAGAAAATATGTTCAATGACTACCTAAATATGAGCAAAATCTAGTGTTCATTCATGTTTGTCCTAAGAGTATATTCAGCTCCCAATAAAGATTGAGCTGTGATTAGTTAATAGTTGGTGTGGAATTCCTTTTTTTTAGAGGTTCTTTTTTATAGTTACTCAAGATGGGAATAAATAATCTGCCATCTTTTTGGCCTGAATGTCAGTCTGTAAAATTTTAATGGTATTTTTCCTTTATCAACCAGCTAGTAAAGCACATGGTCAACTTCACTGCCAGAGAGATGTACTGAAGTTCTCCTCCTTGTTCTTGAAACAGACATGAAATGCATGTCACTTAACTTTTCAGTGCCTCCAGATACATCTCCAAAGCCATGAATTAGAGTATTTACTGGTTTTCTTGGTAGAGGAAGTTTCCTCATCAGGATAACCCTACACCAAAAAAGCAAATGTCCAGACTAACAACTATAACAGAGGAAGATGCAAAAGGAAATAAAGTATTTGGGGACTCTTGCTTACATCCTTGCAGGAAGAATAATATATGAACATAGATGTAATATTATTTAGTATGTGGTGATGTCAAAAGGAAATACAAAATATTTTTTTGGAATTGATAAAATTAAAATTATGATAGGATAAGAGAGAATAATTTAGAAAAGAAAAAAAAAACAAAGCAAAACAATGCTTAGGTCCATGAGCTTGATTTGAAAAATAAATATAAATTCTCAAAGGCCATGCCACCATAGTATAATCTAATGCTGGTGTTATCAAGAAAGCCCAGTGATAAAACATAAGCATTTTGTTCAAAGATAAGTTTAATGGAATTAGGAGATGCATATCCCCACGCTGGCCACAAGGAAATGGATTTTTTGGACCCATCAATTCTACAAGCCAGACTCCCAAATTGCAAATGGTTTGCCATTTTCATAAGAGAAAGAAATACTCATTTGGGTTAAAGCACACACAATATCCTTGAAATATTGTGACAAGTGCTAAAAGACAAGGTGAGGGTATACAGAACTGTGTTTAGTATTAGCAGAAGAGGTGCTCACAATGAGTGTAGAATGATGGTTCCATCAAAGTTTCAGATGGGGGAATATTTGTTTTAGGATACAGAAATCCTCAGTTCAATTTTTAGTTTCCCAGAGGTTGCTCTTAGAGTAGCTGACTAGTTTTTATACACACACACACACATACACACACACACACACACACACACACACAAACATATACTCATATACATTTACACAAACACATATGCCTACAAATTCACACATACACACAGTTGTAAAATAATAAAGGTGGTTAAGTAGCACAAGAGATAGAATCAGGGGCATGGAGTTAGGAAAACATAAATTTAAATCTTGTCTTAGATATTTATGTGCTCTATGACTCTGGAAAAGTCATCTAACCTCACTCACAATTTCCCCACATATAAAAAAGAAGTAATGGCCCCTAAATTATAAAGCATTCTTGTTTTAGATATGATTTGTACATTAATCACAAATACACTAAAATAATGCAAAAGTTCTGATTGGTAAAAGAAAATCATTAAAGAACCAATTAAGTGATTTGCCCAAGATCACAAAGAAAATATATTTCATAAACAGGAATTGAATCCATGTCATCTTGGCCATGAGATATAGCAATGTATTAAATTAATCCAAAAAGTAGTTTGAAATTGGATAGAATTATTTCAGAGGGAATATTGTATCATAGATGGCATTAAAATAAAGATAGCTATACTACACACACACACACACACACACACATATATATATATATATAAATAATGGGGAGGGGAAACCAATGGTAGGGATATAAGGAAAAAGGTCCAGTTTGTGTCGTCATCAATGAATTCTCTGTGTGGCAGTGGTTTCCCTGTTAAAATAAGGAGATTGAGTAAGATGACTTCGAAGGTCCCTTCCCATATTCATGTTCCCATATTATTCTATAGAAAGTCATATAGAGGAAATAGAAATGAAAAGAAACAATTTCTAAAATGGCAAAATGGTCCTTAGACTATTTCCTTAGAAGATGTAGAGATGACAAGTTTCTCTCTCAAAGATATTTGGGAGGAGTTGATGATGGGGAGAAATGTTTCCTGACCTCCCCACACTTTAGATTATGCTGATATAAATTCCCATTTTTGAAGCTTCTGCCAAATATCAAGTTCTCTGATGTAGTTTCCTTGACTAAATGCAATGTTGAAAACTCCTGATGTCCTTGTTACCCACCCTGGGAAGGGCAACTTTCTGGTGACTCAGATTCTAGCCCATTACTTTTAAGTGCTTCATCCATGAAATAAGCTACTAGACAACTTTTTTTTTTGGTTTAAAAATGACCAAGCCAAATGCCATAGTCCATAATTCTCAGTTTTGTAATCATCAAGAGAAAATATTACAGTGGTTTAACATGACAGGTAGATAAATGGTAGCTAGGATTTCATTAAATCTTCCTTTAATTCATTGACCAAAGAGTACATTAGGAGTCATTGTTCCTGCTCTTACATTTCCTTGTGCATAAATGACTGAGCAATAAACTAAAAGGGAAGTTGGGATGAGGCATTTTACTGGATTCTTACTTCTTATCCAGGCTATAATTAAGGGGAACACATAATATGTGCACTCTGGTGAAAACTAGTGAACATATTGGAAATAATACCAACTTTCCTTCCAAAGCTTCTCACCCTAAAATGATCTATTTCTACTGTATAAAATAAAAGCTGGTGCAGCAGAATGAGTTTAGAGTCAGTGCAATGGGCTTCAAATCCTAATCTTTCTTTTTGCAATATGGATCTTTTGCAGCCTCAGTTTCCTCATCTATAAAATGAAGGAATTGAACTAAATGATCTTTATTAAATCCTTTACATGTCTTAGTATATGATGCTTTCGTTATTTGAAAATTCATTTAAGCTTTTACCTGAAACTTAAGGGAAATAACTAATGATATATTCCAAGTTTAGCAAACTTTCAAAGATTCAGGGTATAGTAGATAGAGTGCTAGGCACAGAGTCAAGAAGGCCTGAGTTCAATTCAGGAACCAGACACTTACTGGCTATGTGACTTTGGACAAACCATTGTTTGTCATAGTTACCTAACCCATAAAATGGGGCTAAAAATATCAGCTACCTGCCAGTGTTATAAGAATCAAATTAGGTAGTCATGGTGAAGCACTTAGCACAGTGTCTGGCATATAGTTTGCACCAATATTAAGTCATATTATTCTTTTTTTTAATTTAAATTTTTTTAAAAAAAATTAGAATATTTTTCTATGGTTACATGACTTTCCCCTTTTCTCCCTACTCCTGGAGCTGACTAGCAGTTCCACTGGATTATACATATTTATTGTTCAAAATCCTTTTCCATGTTATTCCTATTTGCTGCAGAGTGATCTTTTAACATCAAAACCCTAATCAAACTACATGATTGATAATATGTTTTTCTTATGCATTTCTGTTCCCACAGTTCTTTCTCTGGATGTGGATAGCATTCTTTCTCTGAAATTCCTCTGGGTTGTCCTGGATCATTGAATTGCTACTAGTAGAAAAATCTATTAAAATAGATTTTGCCATAATGTATCAGTCTCTGTGTATAATGTTCTCCATGTTCTGCTCCTTTCCCTCTGCATCAATTCCTTGAGGTTGTTCCAGTTCACATGGAATTCCTTCAGTTCATAATTCCTTTCAACACAATATTATTCCAGCACCAACATATACCACAATTTGTTTAGTCATTCCCCAATTGAAGGACATTCCACCATTTTCCAATTTTTTGCCACTACAAGAGCGCAGCTATGAATATGTTTGTACAAGTCTTTTTCCTTATTATCTCTTTGGAGTATAAACCCAGCAGTGGTATGGCTGAATCAAAGATCAGGCATTCTTTTAAACCCCTTTGGGCCTAATTCTAAATTGCCTTCCAGAATGGTTGGATGATTTCACAACTCTATCAGCAGTGTGTTAGTATCCTAATTTTGCCACATCCCCTCCAACATTTATAACTTTCTTTTGCTGCCATATTGGCCAATCTACTAGATATAAGGTAGTACCTCAGAGTGGTTTTGATTTGCATTTCTTTAATTATGAGAGATCTAGAACAGTTTTTCATGTGCTTATTGATAGTTTTGATTTCTTTATCTGAAAACTGCCTATTCATGTCCTTTGCCCATTTATCAATTGGGAAATGTAAGACTTTAAATTTAGGTTTTATGCTAAATATGGGAATTCTTAAATAATATTGTGGTTACTGATTTTAAAATATTATAGCTTAAGTCAAAATGACTTTTAGCAGTTTTATTTACAAAGAGGTAGTGGAAAAATATAGATAAAGAGACAGATTCTAAGAAGCCTAACAGCCTTTCTCCTGAGAAGCCAGCCTCAACCCTGACAGGGGCTTCCCTATATCGTTTATATCCACATGGAATTCCCAGTAATCCTCAGCCACAGGTCCTGGTGGTATCTTCAGCCAGAGATCCACCAATGCAGTCTCCTCCAAAGCCACGGCAGGAATCTCAGCCATTCACCCAGCAAGTCTATGCAGGATCCGGGGAAAAGGGCTCCTCCAAGCCAAGGCACGGATCCCAGGCACTCACTCTAAATGCCAGGAAGTAATGACTCTCTGGAACCAATCTCTCCAGAAGCCAGGAAAGTAATGAATGCTAGACAATGCTGGTCTCTTCTTTTATGCTTCTTTTTCCGTGTCACTTACTGTCACTTCTTGTCACTCCCCCTTCTACACAAAAACCAATGGCAGTCTTTCAGTTTGCCTAGCACTGCCCAAGGAGGGCAAGCTGGGGTCTTTGTAGTGTGACCTTACTCTAGTAAGTGACTAGTGAAGTCTCATACTTAATGGTAAGTAGGGGTACTTTAAGTTCTTGATTTGATTAGCTAAAAATAAACAAGGGGAGATTTAATTCTTTCTTTACAGGAATGATTTGATTTTTTTATACAATTAAGTTAGTTCCTTATATATTAGGGAGATTAAACCTTTTTCAGAGAGTTTTGTTATAAAAATGTTCTCCCAGTTTGTTAATTTCCTTCTAATTTTGGTTGAATTGATTTTGTTTGTACAAAATTTTTTAATTTGATATAATCAGTCATTCATTTTACAGTAGTATTATTCTCAAGAGAAATGTTCTTAAACACATAGACTTCCTTTCTGCTTCTTAAGTCTTAGATGCTTGTATCATTCACTGATGATGATGATGATGATGATGATGATGATGATGATGATGGTGATGATGATGATGATGACAGGTAGCATTTATATAGCACTTAAAACTTTTTTTAATTAAAAATACACCCATCTTCTATCTTGGAATCAAGAGTGGATATTGGTTCCCAGATGGAATGTGGTAAGAGCTAGTGTAATGCAAGGTGGCTAATAGAAACTTTTTACTTCTATAATTTCTAACAGTCACAAGAAGTCAGTTAGAAGTCTTAGAATCTTCAGAAAGTCAGTTAGAACTTAAGCTATAAATAGAGGTGAAGTTCCAACTGACGGGGCTTTTGCCTTCTGGCTTTTGCTGTGGCTGGAGGCTTTTGCTTTGGCCTTTCAGCTTGGCTTTGCTTCCACCTTGGCCTGTGCTTATCTTGTCTTGGGGAAATTTAAACCTATATCATTTCTCTGGACTTCTCCCTGATCTCTCCATCCATATCCCTTCCCTTCCCCTGAATTTCCTGTGGGTCCTGGGTGGAAGGGAGGGCTTGATGATTGAACATTGTAGGTTTTGGTTTCTATAGACAAGTAGCGTATCCTCAAATAAGTTACCCCTAGTTTTAGTGATTTAATAAGGACTTTACTTAAAAGGCAGTCAAATCTCCCGCCTGGGAGAGCAGGCTCTGTCTGTCTAAACCTCTCTGCGACCCATCCCCCACCATCATCCCTCTCCCTAGCACAGTTAGAAAATCCTAAACCCCTCTCCCTTCTGACTGACCCTGATATTAATAAATCCCCTTGTTACCTATTCAAACCCTCTGGTGAATCATTGTATCGAAAATTGAGGCAAGGGCTAAAGAGGGAAGAAATCATTTTTTTTTAAATTTCTTGAGAGAACTGGGGGCATCCATCTTGGCAGGAAGTACCTACCTGAGACTTCCTCCAGCCATCAGTTTGACTGGCAGGGAGGGGCCCTCTCGACTCCTCCCTCAAGAGACTTTAGAAACTAACAAGAGACACCCTCCAGCCAAACCTAAACATTTCTTACTGGCCCTAGTTTCCTCCCTGTATTCTCTGTCTCAAGCCTCTGGGAATAAACCTGTTTGAGCTGCCCTCTCCTACATACCCCATTTCCTTTATCTCCAACATACCTTCCTGTACCTTCTTCCCTCCTCCAATCACCTTATAATCACCTATATCCCCTTTATCCTTCCTCACACCTAAATTGCCTTCCTAGACCCACTCAGATTACTCACTTTTTTATAACACTAGGCAATTGGAGTTAAGAGATTTGCCCATGGTCACATAGCTAGGAAGTGTTGTAGGACCTCGGATCCTGATCCTGATCCCAGGACCAGGCCCATCTCTAGGCCTGAATTTTAATCCACTGAGCTACCCAGCTACCCCTTTATATAGAGCTTTAAAGTTTGCAATGCTCTTGCAAATATTATCTTATTTTGCAATAAACCTAGGGGATAAATGCAGCTCTTATCCCCATTTTATAGCTAAGAAAACTGACACGGAGTTTAGGTGACATGCCTAAGGTTATATAATTAATGTCTTAGGCAAGACTTTATTCCTAACTCTAGCTCTAACTCTATTCCTTTTGAGATTCAAACTTCCTCTTTCATAAAACTGTTAATACTCTTGATTCTGACTCTAAATTCAGTCAAAGTACTAGAAGACTAAAATCTTAAAATGAAGATAGGGCTAAATGTCAGGATTAAATGAGGAGTCCAGTCAATACATCTATAAATAAAGTAGGTAGAATCCTTCAAGTGTATATTAAGATACTGAACCAATCTCTGGACTCTGTATTGGCTTAATTCATTGTGTTAATTTATGATGGTATAATATTCAACCTTGCCATTGGGTTGTGACCTGACAGTTTCCAAAAATATCAAAAAATTCCTTCATAATTGGAGAAGCTTCAGGCCTTTTGACAACCTTAGTAGGTAGTTTTGTTCTGGAGTATTCTAAGATCTGATCTTGGGCAACACAGTTACTTCTATTTGCTTTAGTTTCCTTGATTATAAAATGAAGATAACATTAGCAACTATATCCCATGGTTGATGTGAATCAAATGAGATACTATTTTAAAGTGCTTAGTATAATACTTAGTACATAATAGGTACCTCAAAATGCTTAGTTCCTTCAAGAGTTTTTAACACAATCTTGGGACTTTCAATTAGGTCTAGGAATCCCCAAAGCTCAAATACATCCATTCAAAACCCCTTAGTCAAAGTCTTTCATTTTCTACAAGGTCTCCAGTAGACATAGTCTGGTCATATGAATTGGAGAGGAGTTTGGAAGAAAGTCTACAAATCTTTTAGGAGAGGTGCTTGTACTGAAGAACTGAAGTCTAGCTTCAAAAAAGTACCTGGGATTTTTGTTTTGTTTTTGTTTGATTTAGTATGCTGTAATTCGTTGCATCATTTTTTTCTACTTTCCTCCTAGATCCCAATGAAATCCCACAACCCATAAAATATAAAGGGGCACAAAATGGACAGGGAAGAAGAAAATGGTGTGGGTCCTTAATTTTCCATTTCCACTACCCACTATTATATTCCCTGTTTTTGTAGAGGATAGCCAATTATTTTCCTTCAAAATATTGAAATCATCCTTTTTCATTGAACCCCCTCCAATATGTGAGTGGTTGCAAAACTGGGTTTTTTATACCTCTACCTGAGTTCAGCCCTTCATTTCTATTCTAGACTATTATGATAGCCTTCTAATTCATCCCCATAACCCCACCCCCTAATCTCAAAAATTTATGCTCCATGCAGCTGGCAAAATAACCATCCTAAAATAGTGGTCTAACTGTATTATTCCACTGCACAAAAATCTTTAGTCACTTCCTATTACACACAGGGGAAAATATACTCTCTGAAACTTAAGGGCTTATAGAAGGTTTTAACCTGCCTTGAAGTCTTATTTCATCATATTCCTCTTCATGCATTCTTTGTTCTAGGCAACCAGGACTTGTTTATGGATTTCCAAAACAACATACCTCTATGTACTTGCAAAGGTCATGCCTCATTCTTTAATGTTCCGCCTCTCAATCCCATTACCTCTCAGAATTCTTGTATTCCTTCAATGTTTAACTTAGTTACTATCTTCCACTTGAAGCTTTTTAATGATCCTCTCATGTTGGTACTATATCTTTTCCAATTACTTCATATGAACTTGTCTTCATATATTTTGTATCTCCCCAGTATATCTACTCTCTTTGAAGGAAAGGATAGTTTCCTTTTTCCCCTTCCACAACTCTAGGGATTAGTATAAAGAGTATATTTAATATATGTTTATTGAATGAAATGATTTTAAAAAGGCTCTCTTTAATTGAAACATAATTAGGACTCAAAGTTCTTACTATTTTCTTAGAATCTTTTCCACATTAGAGCTCTAGCACTCCCATCAATGTGTTTTGCTTCTTCTTCTTCTTTTATTTTTAGTTAGACATAGGGTACATTTAGTTTATCATAAAGTCATTAAAATAGAAATATAAAAAAGAAAGCGGAATACTAACCTCCCAAAACTTAATCTTACATTCTCATAAATATATTTATCCCTAAGTGGGGATATTATAACATCAAAAGAATTACACAGGAGATATCCACACATAAAGAAGAAATGGTTCTGTAGTTCTGTGAATGGATATAAGTGTAGGGAACACATATGATCAGGGCACACAGAAGGAGGAAAGTTCATGTCTCCAATACTAAACAAAGCCCAATGTCTTGTGCTGAGATTTTCAAGAACACTCTCTGCTAGAACCAATCCAGATTAAGTACTGCTCTTTCCTAGACATTGCTCTCTAACACATTGGTGGATCTACCAATGTCTTCCACTGTTCTTTTTCAAAAATTACTTTCAGCTACTCAGAACCTGTTATTTCCTGGTGAGTTTTACATCTCTTGTCCAAATGGTCTATTAAAAATCTCTTTCAGTAATCTCCACCATCCACTGGGTAGGATCATCCTTAACAAAGAATGATTTTAGCTCTTTTTCAGACACCTTCATGTTTAAGACATAATTATCAAGTAAAATAATATATATAATATATATATATAATATATAGTAGCCTATAAAGTATTATATATTATATAATAAAGTATTATAAATT